>NW_027039707.1:87500-90523 GCF_034236695.1 Oncorhynchus nerka | reverse complement strand
GGGGGGTGTAAGGTAAGGGGGAGGCAGTAGAGCCAGTTTGTTGGGGGTGTAAGGTAAGGGGGGAAGTAGCAGTAGAGCCAGTTTGTTGGGGGGTGTAAGGTAAGGGGGAGGCAGCAGTAGAGCCAGTTTGTTGGGGGTGTAAGGTAAGGGGGGCAGTAGAGCCAGTTTGTTGGGGGGTGTAAGGTAAGGGGGAAGTCAGCAGTAGAGCCAGTTTGTTGGGGGGTGTAAGGTAAGGGGGCAGTCAGCAGTAGAGCCAGTTTGTTGGGGGGTGTAAGGTAAGGGGGGGGTGGGGCAGTAGAGCCAGTTTGTTGGGGGGTGTAAGGTAAGGGGGGGAGGCAGCAGTAGAGCCAGTTTGTTGGGGGGTGTAAGGTAAGGGGGAGGCAGCAGTAGAGCCAGTTTATTGGGGGTGTAAGGTAAGGCAGGGGGCAGTAGAGCCAGTTTGTTGGGGTGTAAGGTAAGGGGGGTAGCAGTAGAGCCAGTTTGTTGGGGGGTGTAAGGTAAGGGGGAGGGCAGCAGTAGAGCCAGTTTGTTGGGGGGTGTAAGGTAAGGGGGCAGCAGTAGAGCCAGTTTGTTGGGGGGTGTAAGGTAAAGGGGGAGGCAGCAGTAGAGTATTTGTTGGGGGTGTAAGGTAAGGGGGGGGGGGCAGCAGTAGAGCCAGTTTGTGGGGGGTGTAAGGTAAGGGGGGAGGCAGTAGAGCCAGTTTGTTGGGGGTGTAAGGTAAGGGGGGCAGTAGAGCCAGTTTGTTGGGGGTGTAAGGTAAGGGGGAGGCAGCAGTAGAGCCAGTTTGTTGGGGGTGTAAGGTAAGGGGGAGGCAGTAGAGCCAGTTTGTTGGGGGGTGTAAGGTAAGGGGGGGGGGCAGCAGTAGAGCCAGTTTGTTGGGGGGTGTAAGGTAAGGGGGAGGCAGCAGTAGAGCCAGTTTGTTGGGGGGTGTAAGGTAAGGGGGAGGCAGCAGCAGAGCCAGTTTGTTGGGGGGGGTGTAAGGTAAGGGGGAGGCAGTAGAGCCAGTTTGTTGGGGGGTGTAAGGTAAGGGGGGAAGTAGAGCCAGTTTGTTGGGGGGTGTAAGGTAAGGGGGAGGCAGCAGTAGAGCCAGTTTGTTGGGGGGGTGTAAGGTAAGGGGGGGGGCAGTAGAGCCAGTTTGTTGGGGGTGTAAGGTATGGGGGAGGTCAGCAGTAGAGCCAGTTTGTTGGGGGGTGTAAGGTAAGGGGGAGGCAGCAGAGCCAGTTTGTTGGGGGTGTAAGGTAAGGGGGGGGCAGTAGAGCCAGTTTGTTGGGGGGTGTAAGGTAAGGGGGAGGCAGCAGTAGAGCCAGTTTGTTGGGGGTGTAAGGTAAGGGGGGAGGCAGCAGTAGAGCCAGTTTGTTGGGGGTGTAAGGTAAGGGGGGGGCAGTAGAGCCAGTTTGTTGGGGGGTGTAAGGTAAGGGGGGTCAGCAGTAGAGCCAGTTTGTTGGGGGTGTAAGGTAAGGGGGGCAGCAGCAGAGCCAGTTTGTTGGGGGGTGTAAGGTAAGGGGGGGGTAGCAGTAGAGCCAGTTTGTTGGGGGGTGTAAGGTAAGGGGGAGGCAGCAGTAGAGCCAGTTTGTTGGGGTGTAAGGTAAGGGAGGCAGCAGTAGAGCCAGTTTATTGGGGGTGTAAGGTAAGGCAGGGAGGCAGTAGAGCCAGTTTGTTGGGGGGTGTAAGGTAAGGGGGGTAGCAGTAGAGCCAGTTTGTTGGGGTGTAAGGTAAGGGGGGGTAGCAGTAGAGCCAGTTTGTTGGGGGGTGTAAGGTAAGGGGGGGCAGTAGAGCCAGTTTGTTGGGGGGTGTAAGGTAAGGGGGAGGCAGCAGTAGAGCCAGTTTGTTGGGGGTGTAAGGTAAGGGGAGGCAGCAGCAGAGCCAGTTTGTTGGGGGTGTGTAAGGGGGGCAGCAGTAGAGCCAGTTTGTTGGGGGGTGTAAGGTAAGGGGGGGGAAGCAGTAGAGCCAGTTTGTTGGGGGGTGTAAGGTAAGGGGAGGCAGCAGTAGAGCCAGTTTGTTGGGGGTGTAAGGTAAGGGGGGGCAGTAGAGCCAGTTTGTTGGGGGTGTAAGGTAAGGGGGTCAGCAGTAGAGCCAGTTTGTTGGGGGTGTAAGGTAAGGGGGAGGCAGCAGTAGAGCCAGTTTGTTGGGGGGTGTAAGGTAAGGTAGGCAGTAGAGCCAGTTTGTGGGGGTGTAAGGTAAGGGGTAGCAGTAGAGCCAGTTTGTTGGGGTGTAAGGTAAGGGGAGCAGTAGAGCCAGTTTGTTGGGGGTGTAGGGTAAGGGGGTAAGGCAGTAGAGCCAGTTTGTTGGGGGTGTAAGGTAAAGGGGGAGGCAGCAGTAGAGCCAGTTTGTTGGGGGTGTAAGGTAAGGGGGGCAGCAGTAGAGCCAGTTTGTTGGGGGTGTAAGGTAGGGGGAGGCAGCAGTAGAGCCAGTTTGTTGGGGGTGTAAGGTAAGGGGGGCAGCAGTAGAGCCAGTTTGTTGGGGGTGTAAGGTAGGGGGAGGCAGTAGAGCCAGTTTGTTGGGGGTGTAAGGTAAGGGGGAGGCAGTAGAGCCAGTTTGTTGGGGGTGTAAGGTAAGGGGGAGGCAGCAGTAGAGCCAGTTTGTTGGGGGGTGTAAGGTAGGGGGAGGCAGTAGAGCCAGTTTGTTGGGGTGTAAGGTAAGGGGGCAGTAGAGCCAGTTTGTTGGGGGGTGTAAGGTAAGGGAGGCAGCAGTAGAGCCAGTTTGTTGGGGGGTGTAAGGTAAGGGGAGACAGCAGGAGCCAGTTTGTTGGGGGGTGTAAGGTAAGGGGGGCAGTAGAGCCAGTTTGTTGGGGGGTGTAAGGTAAGGGGGAGGCAGCAGTAGAGCCAGTTTGTTGGGGGTGTAAGGTAAGGGGAGGCAGCAGTAGAGCCAGTTTGTTGGGGGGTGTAAGGTAAGGGGGGCAGTAGAGCCAGTTTGTTGGGGGGTGTAAGGTAAGGGGGGAGTCAGCAGTAGAGCCAGTTTGTTGGGGGTGTAAGGTAAGGGGGGGCAGCAGTAGAGCCAGTTTGTTGGGGGTGTAAGGTAAGGGG
>NW_027039707.1:72500-82500 GCF_034236695.1 Oncorhynchus nerka | reverse complement strand
CACCCCTACCTACATGTACATATTACCTCCACTACCTAGTATCTCTGTGTATTATCTATCCTGATGTCCCTTCACCCCTACCTACATGTACATATTACCTCCACTACCTAGTATCTCTGTGTATTATCTATCCTGTCTAGTCCCTTCACCCCTACCTACATGTACATATTACCTCCACTACCTAGTATCTCTGTGTATTATCTATCCTGATGTACCCCAACACTGACTCGGTACTGGTACTCCTGTATATAGTCTCATTACTACCTGGTACTCCTGTATATAGTCTCATTACTACCTGATACTCCTGTATATAGTCTCATTACTACCTGGTACTCCTGTATATGACCTCATTACTACCTGGTACTCCTGTATATAGTCTCATTACTACCTGGTACTCCTGTATATGACCTCATTACTACCTGGTACTCCTGTATATAGCCTCATTACTACCTGGTACTCCTGTATATGACCTCATTACTACCTGGTACTCCTGTATATAGCCTCATTACTACCTGGTACTCCTGTATATAGTCTCATTACTATATGGTACTCCTGTATATGACCTCATTACTACCTGGTACTCCTGTATATGACCTCATTACTACCTGGTACTCCTGTATATAGCCTCATTACTACCTGGTACTCCTGTATATAGTCTCATTACTACCTGGTACTCCTGTATATAGTCTCATTACTACCTGGTACTCCTGTATATGACCTCATTACTACCTGGTACTCCTGTATATAGTCTCATTACTACCTGGTACTCCTGTATATAGCCTCATTACTACCTGGTACTCCTGTATATGACTTCATTACTACCTGGTACTCCTGTATATGACCTCATTACTACCTGGTACTCCTGTAGCCTCATTACTACCTGGTACTCCTGTATATAGTCTCATTACTACCTGGTACTCCTGTATATAGCCTCATTACTACCTGGTACTCCTGTATATAGCCTCATTACTACCTGGTACTCCTGTATATAGTCTCATTACTATATGGTACTCCTGTATATGACCTCATTACTACCTGGTACTCCTGTATATGACCTCATTACTACCTGGTACTCCTGTATATAGCCTCATTACTACCTGGTACTCCTGTATATAGTCTCATTACTACCTGGTACTCCTGTATATAGTCTCATTACTACCTGGTACTCCTGTATATGACCTCATTACTACCTGGTACTCCTGTATATAGCCTCATTACTACCTGGTACTCCTGTATATGACCTCATTACTACCTGGTACTCCTGTATATAGCCTCATTACTACCTGGTACTCCTGTATATAGTCTCATTACTATATGGTACTCCTGTATATGACCTCATTACTACCTGGTACTCCTGTATATGACCTCATTACTACCTGGTACTCCTGTATATAGCCTCATTACTACCTGGTACTCCTGTATATAGTCTCATTACTACCTGGTACTCCTGTATATAGTCTCATTACTACCTGGTACTCCTGTATATGACCTCATTACTACCTGGTACTCCTGTATATAGTCTCATTACTACCTGGTACTCCTGTATATAGCCTCATTACTACCTGGTACTCCTGTATATGACTCATTACTACCTGGTACTCCTGTATATGACCTCATTACTACCTGGTACTCCTGTATATAGCCTCATTACTACCTGGTACTCCTGTATATAGTCTCATTACTACCTGGTACTCCTGTATATAGCCTCATTACTACCTGGTACTCCTGTATATAGCCTCATTACTACCTGGTACTCCTGTATATAGTCTCATTACTATATGGTACTCCTGTATATGACCTCATTACTACCTGGTACTCCTGTATATGACCTCATTACTACCTGGTACTCCTGTATATAGCCTCATTACTACCTGGTACTCCTGTATATAGTCTCATTACTACCTGGTACTCCTGTATATAGTCTCATTACTACCTGGTACTCCTGTATATGACCTCATTACTACCTGGTACTCCTGTATATAGTCTCATTACTACCTGGTACTCCTGTATATAGCCTCATTACTACCTGGTACTCCTGTATATGACTTCATTACTACCTGGTACTCCTGTATATGACCTCATTACTACCTGGTACTCCTGTATATAGCCTCATTACTACCTGGTACTCCTGTATATAGTCTCATTACTACCTGGTACTCCTGTATATAGCCTCATTACTACCTGGTACTCCTGTATATGACCTCATTACTACCTGGTACTCCTGTATATAGTCTCATTACTACCTGGTACTCCTGTATATGACTTCATTACTACCTGGTACTCCTGTATATGACCTCATTACTACCTGGTACTCCTGTATATAGTCTCATTACTACCTGGTACTCCTGTATATAGTCTCATTACTACCTGGTACTCCTGTATATAGCCTCATTACTACCTGGTACTCCTGTATATAGTCTCATTACTACCTGGTACTCCTGTATATAGTCTCATTACTACCTGGTACTCCTGTATATGACCTCATTACTACCTGGTACTCCTGTATATAGCCTCATTACTACCTGGTACTCCTGTATATAGTCTCATTACTACCTGGTACTCCTGTATATAGTCTCATTACTACCTGGTACTCCTGTATATGACCTCATTACTACCTGGTACTCCTGTATATAGCCTCATTACTACCTGGTACCCCTGTATATAGTCTCATTACTACCTGGTACTCCTGTATATAGTCTCATTACTACCTGGTACTCCTGTATATGACCTCATTACTACCTGGTACTCCTGTATATAGCCTCATTACTACCTGGTACTCCTGTATATAGTCTCATTACTACCTGGTACTCCTGTATATAGCCACATTACTACCTGGTACTCCTGTATATAGCCTCATTACTACCTGGTACTCCTGTATATAGTCTCATTACTACCTGGTACTCCTGTATATAGCCACATTACTACATGGTACTCCTGTATATAGCCACATTACTACCTGGTACTCCTGTATATAGCCACATTACTACATGGTACTCCTGTATATAGCCACATACTACCTGGTACTCCTGTATATGACCTCATTACTACCTGGTACTCCTGTATATAGTCTCATTACTACCTGGTACTCCTGTATATGACCTCATTACTACCTGGTACTCCTGTATATAGTCTCATTACTACCTGGTACTCCTGTATATAGTCTCATTACTACCTGGTACTCCTGTATATAGCCTCATTACTACCTGGTACTCCTGTATATGACCTCATTACTACCTGGTACTCCTGTATATAGTCTCATTACTACCTGGTACTCCTGTATATAGCCACATTACTACCTGGTACTCCTGTATATAGCCTCATTACTACCTGGTACTCCTGTATATAGCCACATTACTACCTGGTACTCCTGTATATAGTCTCATTACTACCTGGTACTCCTGTATATAGCCACATTACTACCTGGTACTCCTGTATATAGTCTCATTACTACCTGGTACTCCTGTATATGACCTCATTACTACCTGGTACTCCTGTATATAGTCTCATTACTACCTGGTACTCCTGTATATGACCTCATTACTACCTGGTACTCCTGTATATAGCCTCATTACTACCTGGTACTCCTGTATATAGTCTCATTACTACCTGGTACTCCTGTATATAGTCTCATTACTACCTGGTACTCCTGTATATAGTCTCATTACTACCTGGTACTCCTGTATATAGTCTCATTACTACCTGGTACTCCTGTATATAGTCTCATTACTACCTGGTACTCCTGTATATAGCCTCATTACTACCTGGTACTCCTGTATATAGTCTCATTACTACCTGGTACTCCTGTATATAGTCTCATTACTACCTGGTACTCCTGTATATAGTCTCATTACTACCTGGTACTCCTGTATATAGTCTCATTACTACCTGGTACTCCTGTATATAGTCTCATTACTACCTGGTACTCCTGTATATGACCTCATTACTACCTGGTACTCCTGTATATAGTCTCATTACTACCTGGTACTCCTGTATATGACCTCATTACTACCTGGTACTCCTGTATATGACCTCATTACTACCTGGTACTCCTGTATATAGCCTCATTACTACCTGGTACTCCTGTATATAGTCTCATTACTACCTGGTACTCCTGTATATGACCTCATTACTACCTGGTACTCCTGTATATGACCTCATTACTACCTGGTACTCCTGTATATAGTCTCATTACTACCTGGTACTCCTGTATATAGTCTCATTACTACCTGGTACTCCTGTATATAGCCTCATTACTACCTGGTACTCCTGTATATAGCCTCATTACTACCTGGTACTCCTGTATATAGCCTCATTACTACCTGGTACTCCTGTATATAGCCTCATTACTACCTGGTACTCCTGTATATAGTCTCATTACTACCTGGTACTCCTGTATATAGTCTCATTACTACCTGGTACTCCTGTATATAGTCTCATTACTACCTGGTACTCCTGTATATAGTCTCATTACTACCTGGTACTCCTGTATATAGTCATTACTACCTGGTACTCCTGTATATAGTCTCATTACTACCTGGTACTCCTGTATATAGTCTCATTACTACCTGGTACTCCTGTATATAGTCTCATTACTACCTGGTACTCCTGTATATGACCTCATTACTACCTGGTACTCCTGTATATAGTCTCATTACTACCTGGTACTCCTGTATATAGTCTCATTACTACCTGGTACTCCTGTATATAGCCTCATTACTACCTGGTACTCCTGTATATAGCCTCATTACTACCTGGTACTCCTGTATATAGTCTCATTACTACCTGGTACTCCTGTATATAGTCTCATTACTACCTGGTACTCCTGTATATAGTCTCATTACTACCTGGTACTCCTGTATATAGTCTCATTACTACCTGGTACTCCTGTATATAGTCTCATTACTACCTGGTACTCCTGTATATAGTCTCATTACTACCTGGTACTCCTGTATATAGTCTCATTACTACCTGGTACTCCTGTAGCTTCGTTATTGTTATTTTATTGTGTTACCTATTTCATGTTATGCTAATGTGACAATGGTACTCCTGTATATAGTCTCATTACTACCTGGTACTCCTGTATATAGTCTCATTACTACCTGGTACTCCTGTATATAGTCTCATTACTACCTGGTACTCCTGTATATAGCCTCATTACTACCTGGTACTCCTGTATATAGTCTCATTACTACCTGGTACTCCTGTATATAGTCTCATTACTACCTGGTACTCCTGTATATAGTCTCATTACTACCTGGTACTCCTGTAGCTCGTTATTGTTATTTTATTGTGTTACTGCTTCCTATTTCATGTTATGCTAATGTGACAATGGTACTCCTGTATATAGTCTCATTACTACCTGGTACTTCGTTATTGTTATATTGTGTTACTGCTTCCTATTTCATGTTATGCTAATGTGACAATGGTACTCCTGTATATAGTCTCATTACTACCTGGTACTCCTGTATATAGTCTCATTACTACCTGGTACTCCTGTATATAGTCTCATTACTACCTGGTACTCCTGTATATAGTCTCATTACTACCTGGTACTCCTGTATATAGTCTCATTACTACCTGGTACTCCTGTATATAGTCTCATTACTACCTGGTACTCCTGTATATAGCCTCATTACTACCTGGTACTCCTGTATATAGTCTCATTACTACCTGGTACTCCTGTATATAGTCTCATTACTACCTGGTACTCCTGTATATAGCCTCATTACTACCTGGTACTCCTAGCCGTTATTGTTATTTTATTGTGTTACTGCTTCCTATTTCATGTTATGCTAATGTGACAATGGTACTCCTGTATATAGTCTCATTACTACCTGGTACTCCTGTATATATTGTTATTTTATTGTGTTACTGCTTCCTATTTCATGTTATGCTAATGTGACAATGGTACTCCTGTATATAGTCTCATTACTACCTGGTACTCCTGTAGCTTCGTTATTGTTATTTTATTGTGTTACTGCTTCCTATTTCATGTTATGCTAATGTGACAATGGTACTCCTGTATATAGTCTCATTACTACCTGGTACTCCTGTATATAGTCTCATTACTACCTGGTACTCCTGTCTATAGCCTCATTACTACCTGGTACTCCTGTATATAGTCTCATTACTACCTGGTACTCCTGTAGCTTCGTTATTGTTATTTTATTGTGTTACTGCTTCCTATTTCATGTTATGCTAATGTGACAATGGTACCCCTGTATATAGTCTCATTACTACCTGGTACTCCTGTAGCTTCGTTATTGTTATTTTATTGTGTTACTGCTTCCTATTTCATGTTATGCTAATGTGACAATGGTACTCCTGTATATAGTCTCATTACTACCTGGTACTCCTGTATATAGTCTCATTACTACCTGGTACTCCTGTAGCTTCGTTATTGTTATTTTATTGTGTTACTGCTTCCTATTTCATGTTATGCTAATGTGACAATGGTACTCCTGTATATAGTCTCATTACTACCTGGTACTCCTGTATATAGTCTCATTACTACCTGGTACTCCTGTATATAGTCTCATTACTACCTGGTACTCCTGTATATAGTCTCATTACTACCTGGTACTCCTGTATATAGTCTCATTACTACCTGGTACTCCTGTATATAGTCTCATTACTACCTGGTACTCCTGTATATAGTCTCATTACTACCTGGTACTCCTGTAGCTTCGTTATTGTTATTTTATTGTGTTACTGCTTCCTATTTCATGTTATCATTAATGTGACAATGGTACTCCTGTATATAGTCTCATTACTACCTGGTACTCCTGTATATAGTCTCATTACTACCTGGTACTCCTGTATATAGTCTCATTACTACCTGGTACTCCTGTATATAGCCTCATTACTACCTGGTACTCCTGTATATAGTCTCATTACTACCTGGTACTCCTGTATATAGTCTCATTACTACCTGGTACTCCTGTATATAGTCTCATTACTACCTGGTACTCCTGTATATAGTCTCATTACTACCTGGTACTCCTGTATATAGTCTCATTACTACCTGGTACTCCTGTATATAGTCTCATTACTACCTGGTACTCCTGTATATAGTCTCATTACTACCTGGTACTCCTGTATATAGTCTCATTACTACCTGGTACTCCTGTAGCTTCGTTATTGTTATTTTATTGTGTTACTGCTTCCTATTTCATGTTATGCTAATGTGACAATGGTACTCCTGTATATAGTCTCATTACTACCTGGTACTCCTGTATATAGTCTCATTACTACCTGGTACTCCTGTATATAGTCTCATTACTACCTGGTACTCCTGTATATAGCCTCATTACTACCTGGTACTCCTGTATATAGTCTCATTACTACCTGGTACTCCTGTATATAGTCTCATTACTACCTGGTACTCCTGTATATAGCCTCATTACTACCTGGTACTCCTGTAGCTTCGTTATTGTTATTTTATTGTGTTACTGCTTCCTATTTCATGTTATGCTAATGTGACAATGGTACTCCTGTATATAGTCTCATTACTACCTGG
The DNA here is from genome assembly GCF_034236695.1 of Oncorhynchus nerka. Taxonomy (NCBI): domain Eukaryota; kingdom Metazoa; phylum Chordata; class Actinopteri; order Salmoniformes; family Salmonidae; genus Oncorhynchus; species Oncorhynchus nerka. Next base: position 74,981 of record NW_027039707.1, on the reverse strand, counting down.
TACTCCTGTAGCTTCGTTATTGTTATTTTATTGTGTTACTGCTTCCTATTTCATGTTATGCTAATGTGACAATGGTACTCCTGTATATAGTCTCATTACTACCTGGTACTCCTGTATATAGTCTCATTACTACCTGGTACTCCTGTATATAGTCTCATTACTACCTGGTACTCCTGTATATAGTCTCATTACTACCTGGTACTCCTGTATATAGTCTCATTACTAGCTGGTACTCCTGTATATAGCCACATTACTACCTGGTACTCCTGTATATAGCCTCATTACTACCTGGTACTCCTGTATATAGTCTCATTACTACCTGGTACTCCTGTATATAGCCACATTACTACATGGTACTCCTGTATATAGCCACATTACTACCTGGTACTCCTGTATATAGCCACATTACTACATGGTACTCCTGTATATAGCCACATTACTACCTGGTACTCCTGTATATGACCTCATTACTACCTGGTACTCCTGTATATAGTCTCATTACTACCTGGTACTCCTGTATATGACCTCATTACTACCTGGTACTCCTGTATATAGTCTCATTACTACCACTCCTGTATATAGTCTCATTACTACCTGGTACTCCTGTATATAGCCTCATTACTACCTGGTACTCCTGTATATGACCTCATTACTACCTGGTACTCCTGTATATAGTCTCATTACTACCTGGTACTCCTGTATATAGCCACATTACTACCTGGTACTCCTGTATATAGCCTCATTACTACCTGGTACTCCTGTATATAGCCACATTACTACCTGGTACTCCTGTATATAGTCTCATTACTACCTGGTACTCCTGTATATAGCCACATTACTACCTGGTACTCCTGTATATAGTCTCATTACTACCTGGTACTCCTGTATATGACCTCATTACTACCTGGTACTCCTGTATATAGTCTCATTACTACCTGGTACTCCTGTATATGACCTCATTACTACCTGGTACTCCTGTATATAGCCTCATTACTACCTGGTACTCCTGTATATAGTCTCATTACTACCTGGTACTCCTGTATATAGTCTCATTACTACCTGGTACTCCTGTATATAGTCTCATTACTACCTGGTACTCCTGTATATAGTCTCATTACTACCTGGTACTCCTGTATATAGTCTCATTACTACCTGGTACTCCTGTATATAGCCTCATTACTACCTGGTACTCCTGTATATAGTCTCATTACTACCTGGTACTCCTGTATATAGTCTCATTACTACCTGGTACTCCTGTATATAGTCTCATTACTACCTGGTACTCCTGTATATAGTCTCATTACTACCTGGTACTCCTGTATATAGTCTCATTACTACCTGGTACTCCTGTATATGACCTCATTACTACCTGGTACTCCTGTATATAGTCTCATTACTACCTGGTACTCCTGTATATGACCTCATTACTACCTGGTACTCCTGTATATGACCTCATTACTACCTGGTACTCCTGTATATAGCCTCATTACTACCTGGTACTCCTGTATATAGTCTCATTACTACCTGGTACTCCTGTATATGACCTCATTACTACCTGGTACTCCTGTATATGACCTCATTACTACCTGGTACTCCTGTATATAGTCTCATTACTACCTGGTACTCCTGTATATAGTCTCATTACTACCTGGTACTCCTGTATATAGCCTCATTACTACCTGGTACTCCTGTATATAGCCTCATTACTACCTGGTACTCCTGTATATAGCCTCATTACTACCTGGTACTCCTGTATATAGTCTCATTACTACCTGGTACTCCTGTATATAGTCTCATTACTACCTGGTACTCCTGTATATAGTCTCATTACTACCTGGTACTCCTGTATATAGTCTCATTACTACCTGGTACTCCTGTATATAGTCTCATTACTACCTGGTACTCCTGTATATAGTCTCATTACTACCTGGTACTCCTGTATATAGTCTCATTACTACCTGGTACTCCTGTATATAGTCTCATTACTACCTGGTACTCCTGTATATATGACCTCATTACTACCTGGTACTCCTGTATATAGTCTCATTACTACCTGGTACTCCTGTATATAGTCTCATTACTACCTGGTACTCCTGTATATAGCCTCATTACTACCTGGTACTCCTGTATATAGCCTCATTACTACCTGGTACTCCTGTATATAGTCTCATTACTACCTGGTACTCCTGTATATAGTCTCATTACTACCTGGTACTCCTGTATATAGTCTCATTACTACCTGGTACTCCTGTATATAGTCTCATTACTACCTGGTACTCCTGTATATAGTCTCATTACTACCTGGTACTCCTGTATATAGTCTCATTACTACCTGGTACTCCTGTATATAGTCTCATTACTACCTGGTACTCCTGTATATAGTCTCATTACTACCTGGTACTCCTGTAGCTTCGTTATTGTTATTTTATTGTGTTACTGCTTCCTATTTCATGTTATGCTAATGTGACAATGGTACTCCTG
>NW_027039707.1:65000-67500 GCF_034236695.1 Oncorhynchus nerka | reverse complement strand
AGTAGGTATATAAGGGTTAGGTATAGTAGGTATATAAGGGTTAGGTATAGTAGGTATATACGGGTTAGGTATAGTAGGTATATAAGGGTTAGGTATAGTAGGTATAGTAGGTATAGTAGATATAGTAGGTATATAAGGGTTAGGTATAGTAGGTATATAATTGTTAGGTATAGCAGGTATTTAACCGTTATATAATACTAACGGGTGTGGTAACAGACTAATGTAGTTCTCAGGGACGTAGCCTCGCCTCCCGTGGAGTTCTGCCATCATCCAATTAGGATCCTCATCCATCTCCGTCACCTAGAGAGGTTAGAGGTCACAGGTCAGAGGCTGGAGCAAGGAGGTCAGGTCACGGTTGCAACTGGAAGGAATCTTTAAGTTAGGGAAGTGCTCCCGCTGTGGGGATCGAATCAGCGGAAATGTTCAAGAGCGCCACCTATAGTGGTTGATAAAACTCAAACTTTCATTAAAATGGACATACAATGTACTGAATTAAAGCTACACTCGTTGTGAATCTATCCACCAAGTCAGATTTGTAAAATGCTTTTCGGCGAAAGCATGAGAAGCTATTATCTGATACCATGCACCCTCAAAATACTGCACCGTCACCTACAACGACAGATTTTGCGTTAGCCGTCGCAAACGAAAACGCTGAAATAAAATATAAAACATTCATTAACTTTGACGAGCTTCTTTCTTGGCACTCCTAGATGTCCCATAAACATCATTTAGGGTCTTTTTCGATTAAATCGGTCCATATATAGCCTAGATATCGATCTAAGAATACTGTGTGATAAACAGAAAAAAAATTGCGTTTCATAACGTAACGTCATTTTTTAAAATTCAAAAAGTCGACGATAAACTTTCACAAAACACTTCGAAATACTGTTCTAATGCAACTTTAGGTATTAGTACACGTTAATAAGCGATAAAATTCATCAAGAGGCGATGTAATTTCTTTTGCTCTCCGTGTATAAAACATGTCCGGAAAGAGAGCTCGATCAAAACATCCGGTCTGAGACCGAGGGAAAGAGTTCCCTTGATTCGGTTAGACCAAGAATCAATTGCGCAACAAATGACGTGACTCTAGACAACCTGGGGAAGCTGTAGCCAATGAAAACTCGGCTCTATGTAATTCTGTTCGCTTTTAACAATGGCCTGTAGTCGCGGAAGAATATATATTTCCATTTTCAGTGAACAGATTTTCATGCACTATTCGACGAAACGCACGTTCTATAAATGGCACAGGCGTGATTTAAACAGTTTTGGAAACGTCTGAGTGTTTCCTATCCACACACACTAATCATATGCATGTACTATATTCCTGGCATGAATAGCAGGGCGCTGAAATGTTGCGCAATTTTTAACAAAAAGCTGTGAAAATCTGCATGAATTCTGAACTTCCCTAAGTTAAGGATGTTCTTCAATTTAACCATTGATAATGTTTTGATCTATCCCTTACTGTAATACTGTGGAGAATGTTGTTGATCCAACCCTTACTGTAATCCTGTGGAGAATGTGTCCATCTATCCCTTACTGTAATCCTGTGGAGAATGTGTCCATCTGTCCCTTACTGTAAGCCTGTGGAGAATGTGTCCATCTGTCCCTTAGTGTAATCCTGTGGAGAACGTTTCCATCTATCCCTTACTGTAATCCTGTGGAGAATGTGTCCATCTATCCCTTACTGAAATCCTGTGGAGGATGTTTTGATCTATCCCTTACTGTAATCATGTGGAGAATGTGTCCATCTGTCCCTTACTGTAATCCTGTGGAGAATGTGTCCATCTATCCCTTACTGTAATCCTGTGGAGAATGTTTCCATCTATCCCTTACTGTAATCCTGTGGAGAATGTTGTGATCTATCCCTTACTGTAATCCTGTGGAGAATGTTTCCATCTATCCCTTACTGTAATCCTGTGGAGAATGTTTCCATCTAACCCTTACTGTAATCCTGTGGAGAATGTTGTTGATCTATCCCTTACTGTAAGCCTGTGGAGAATGTTTCCATCTATCCCTTACTGTAATCCTGTGGAGAATGTGTCCATCTATCCCTTACTGTAATCCTGTGGAGAATGTGTCCATCTATCCCTTACTGTAATCCTGTGGAGAATGTTTTGATCTATCCCTTACTGTAATCCCGTGGAGAATGTTTCCATCTGTCCCTTACTGTAATCCTGTGGAGAATGTTTACATCTATCCCTTACTGTAATCCTGTGGAGAATGTGTCCATCTATGCCTTACTGTAATCCTGTGGAGAATGTTGATCTATGCCTTACTGTAATCCTGTGGAGAACGTTTCCATCTATCCCTTACTGTAATCCTGTGGAGAATGTTTCCATCTATCCCTTACTGTAATCCTGTGGAGAACGTGTCCATCTACCCCTTACTGTAATCCTGTGGAGAAGGTTGATCTATGCCTTACTGTAATCCTGTGGAGAACGTTTTGATCTATCCCTTACTGTAATCCTGTGGAGAATGTTTCCATCTATCCCATACTGTA
>NW_027039707.1:0-60000 GCF_034236695.1 Oncorhynchus nerka | reverse complement strand
TATATAATATAATAGAGTTATAATAATATATAATATAATAAAGTTATAATAATATATAATATAATATAATAGAGTTATAATAATATAATATAATATAACAGAGTTATAATAATATATAATATAATATAATAGAGTTATAATAATATATAATATAATAGAGTTATAATAATATATAATATAATAGAGTTATAATAATATATAATATAATAGAGTTATAATAATATATAATTATAGTTATAATATATAATATAATAGAGTTATAATAATATATAATATAATAGAGTTATAATAATATATAATATAATAGAGTTATAATAATATATAATATAATAGAGTTATAATAATATATAATATAATAGAGTTATAATAATATATAATAATATAATAGAGTTATATAATATTTAATATAGAGTTATATAATATATAATATAATAGAGTTATAATAATATATAATATAATAGAGTTATAATAATATATAATATATATATAATAGAGTTATAATATATATATATAATAGAGTTATAATAATATATAATATAATAGAGTTATAATAATATATAATAATAGTTATAATATATATAATATAATAGAGTTATAATAATATATATAATATAATAGAGTTATAATAATATAATATAATATATAATAATATATAATATAATATAATAGAGTTATAATAATATATAATATAATAGAGTTATAATAATATATAATATAATAGAGTTATAATAATATATAATATAATAGAGTTATAATAATATATAATATAATAGAGTTATAATAATATATAATATAATATAGTTATAATAATATATAATATAATAGAGTTATTATATATAATATATAGGAGTTATATATATAATATAATAGAGTTATAATAATATATAATATAATAGAGTTATAATAATATATAATATAATATATATAATATAATAGAGTTATAATAATATATAATATAATATAATAGAGTTATAATAATATTTAATATAACAGAGTTATAATAATATATAATATAATAGAGTTATAATAATATATAATATAATAGAGTTATAATAATATATAATATATAATATAATAGAGTTATAATAATATATAATATAATAGAGTTATAATAATATATATTATAATAGAGTTATAATAATATATAATATAATAGAGTTATAATAATATATAATATAATAGAGTTATAATAATATATAATATAATATAATAGAGTTATAATAATATAATATAATAGGGTTATAATAATATATAATATAATATAATAGTTATAATAATATATAATATAATAGAGTTATAATCAATATATAAGCCATGCCAGTTATATTAATATATAATATCATATATAATATAATCATTATAATAATATATAATATAATAAAGTTATAATAATATATAATATAATAGAGTTATAATAATATAATATAATATAACAGAGTTATAATAATATATAATATAATATAATAGAGTTATAATAATATATAATATAATAGAGTTATAATAATATATAATATAATAGAGTTATAATAATATAATATAATAGAGTTATAATAATATATAATATATAATATAATAGAGTTATAATAATATATAATATAATAGAGTTATAATAATATATATTATAATAGAGTTATAATAATATATAATATAATAGAGTTATAATAATATATAATATAATAGAGTTATAATAATATATAATATAATATAATAGAGTTATAATAATATAATATAATAGGGGTAATGGTTATAATAATATATAATATAATAGAGGGGGTGTGGTATAATAGGGTTATAATAATATATAATATAATGAGTTATAATAGGATATAATATAATAGGTTATAATAATATATAATATAATATAGTTATAATAATATATAATATAATAGGGTTATAATAATATAGGGGTAGAGTTATAATAATATATAATATAATAGAGTTATAATAATATATATATAATAGAGTTATAATAATATATAATATAATATATAGGGGTGTGGTTATAATAATATATAATATAATATAATAGAGTTATAATAATATTTAATATAACAGAGTTATAATAATATATAATATAAGGGAGTTATAATAATATATAATGGGAGTTATAATAATATATAATATATAATATAATAGAGTTATAATAATATATAATATAATAGAGGGGGTAATATATATTATAAGGGAGTTATAATAATATATAATATAATAGAGGGGTTATAATAATATATAATATGTGGTTATAATAATATATAATATAATATAATAGGAGTTATAATAATATAATATAATAGGGTTATGTAATATAGATATAATATAATAGAGTTATAATAATATATAATATAGGAGTTATAATAATATATAATATAATAGGTTATATTAATATATAATATAATATATAATATGTGGTTATAATAATATAGGGGTAATGGTTATAATAATATATAATATAATAGGGGGGTTATAATAATATAATATAATATGTGGTTATAATAATATATAATATAATATAATAGAGTTATAATAATATATAATATAATAGAGTTATAATAATATATAATATAATAGAGTTATAATAATATAATATAATAGGGGTTATAATAATATATAATATGTGGTTATAATAATATATAATATAATAGAGGATATAATATAATAGGTTATAATAATATATAATATAATAGAGTTATAATAAGATATAATATAATAGAGGGGTAATATATAATATAATAGGGGTTATAATAATATATAATATAATAGAGTTATAATAATATATAATATAATAGAGTTATAATAATATATATAATAGAGGGGGTTATAATAATATATAATATAATATAATAGAGTTATAATAATATATAATATAACAGAGTTATAATAATATATAATATAATAGAGCTATAATAATATATAATATAATAGAGGGGGTAATATATAATATAATATAATAGAGTTATAATAATATATAATATAATAGAGTTATAATAATATATAATATAATAGAGTTATAATAATATATAATATAATAGAGCTATAATAATATATAATATAATAGAGTTATAATAATATATAATATAATATAATAGGTTATAATAATATATAATATAATAGAGTTATAATAATATATAATATGTGGTTATAATAATATATAATATAATAGAGTTATAATAATATATAATATGGAGGTGAGTTATAATAATATATAATATAATAGAGTTATAATAATATAATATAATAGGGTTATAATAATATATAATATAATATAATAGAGTTATAATAATATATAATATAATATAATAGAGTTATAATAATATATAATATAATAGAGTTATAATATAATATATAATATAATAGAGTTATAATAATATATAATATAATAGAGTTATAATAATATATAATATAATAGGGTTATAATAATATATAATATAATAGAGTTCTAATAATATATAATATAATAGAGTTCTAATAATATATAATATAATAGAGTTATAATAATATATAATATAATAGAGTTATAATAATATATAATATAATAGAGCTATAATAATATATAATATAATAGAGTTATAATAATATATAATATAATAGAGTTATAATAATATATAATATAATAGAGTTCTAATAATATATAATATAATAGAGTTCTAATAATATATAATATAATAGAGTTATAATAATATATAATATAATAGAGTTCTAATAATATATAATATAATAGAGTTATAATAATATATAATATAATATATATAATATAATAGAGTTCTAATAATATATAATATAATAGAGTTCTAATAATATATAATATAATATAGAGTTATAATAATATATAATATAACAGAGTTATAATAATATATAATATAATAGAGTTATAATAATATATAATATAATATAGAGTTATAATAATATATAATATAATAGAGTTATAATAATATATAATATAATAGAGTTATAATAATATATAATATAATATAGAGTTATAATAATATATAATATAACAGAGTTATAATAATATATAATATAATAGAGTTATAATAATATATAATATAATAGAGCTATACTAATATATAATATAATAGAGTTATAATAATATATAATATAATAGAGTTATAATAATATATAATATAATAGAGTTATAATAATATATAATATAATAGAGTTATAATAATATATAATATAATATATATATAATATAATAGAGTGTAGAAACTTCACACTCAACGGAAGACATTTGGGTGTAGGTCAACAACGCAGCCACTGCCAGCTAGCCTACAAAGTCAACAACGCAGCCACTGCCAGTTAGCCTACTTCAGCAGTACTGTATCATTTGAATCATTTTAGTCAATAAGATTCTTGTATAGGGGTGTGGTATAGAGGGGGTGTGGTATAGGAGGGGTGTGGTATACGAGGGGTGTGGTATTCTAGGGGGTGTGGTATACGAGGGGTGTGGTATACGAGGGGTGTGGTATACGAGGGGGTGTGGTATTCTAGGGGGTGTGGTATAGGATGGGGGTGTGGTATAGGAGGGGTGTGGTATAGGAGTGGGTGTGGTATACGAGGGGGTGTGGTATAGGAGGGGGTGTGGTATACGAGGGGGTGTGGTATAGGTATAGGATGGGGTGTGGTATAGGAGGGGTGTGGTATAGGAGGGGTGTGGTATAGGGGGTGGTATAGGAGGGGGTGTGGTATAGGATGGGGTGTGGTATACGAGGGGGTGTGGTATTCTAGGGGTGTGGTTTTGAGGGGGTGTGGTATAGGGGGTGTGGTATACGAGGGGGTGTGGTATAGGAGGGGGTGTGGTATAGGATGGGGTGTGGTATAGAGGGGTGTGGTATAGGAGGGGGTGTAGTATAGGAGGGGTTGTGGTATAGGAGGGGTGTGGTATAGGAGTGGGTGTGGTATAGGATGGGGGTGTGGTATAGGAGGGGGTGTGGTATAGGAGGGGGTGTAGTATAGGAGGGGGTGTGGTATATGAGGGGGTGTGGTATAGGAGTGGGTGTGGTATACGAGGGGTGTGGTATTCTAGGGGGTGTGGTTTTGAGGGGTGTGGTATACTAGGGGTGTGGTATACGAGGGGTGTGGTATAGGAGGGGTGTAGTATAGGAGGGGTGTGGTATTCTAGGGGGTGTGGTATATGAGGGGGTGTGGTATACGAGGGGGTGGTATACGAGGGTGTGGTATAGGAGGGGTGTAGTATAGGAGGGGTGTGGTATTCTAGGGGTGTGGTATACGAGGGGGTGTGGTATAGGAGGGGTGTAGTATAGGAGGGGGTGTGGTATATGCCCAATATACCACGGCTAAGGGCTGTTCTTAACACGACGCAACGCAGAGTGCCTCGATACATCCCCTAGCCGTGATATATTGACCATATACCACAAACCCCCAGGTGCCTTATTGCTATTACAAACTGGTTACCAACGTAATTAGAGCACTAAAAAAATGTGTTTTGTCATACCCGTGGTATCCGGTCTGATATACCACGGCTGTCAGCCAATCAGCATTCAGGGCTCGAACCACCCAGTTTACAATACACAATATATCAAATATAATATATTTAAAACCATATGAAATATAACATACAATATAATTAATACACTATTTAATAAATAAATAATGTAGTAACCCAACAGCCATGTTCTCATTCCCTCCTCCGAACCCTAACCTCTGAACCCTAACCTCTGTAACCTCTCTATCCCCTAACCCAGTCTACACCAGTCCAGTGGTTTAAAGCCCTGAGAGGACACTCTGACTAGGGCTTCTGTTGTCACCAGTCCTTCTCTTCTTGTGGTGATGATGTCACGTCCTGTAGTGAGGATGTCATGTCCTGTAGTGATGATGTCACGTCCTGTAGTGATGATATCACACCATGTAGTGATGATGTCACGTCCTGTAGTGAGGATGTCACGTCCTGTAGTGAGGATGTCACGTCCTGTAGTGAGGATGTCACGTCCTGTAGTGAGGATGTCACGTCCTGTAGTGATGATGTCACGCCATGTAGTGATGATGTCACGTCCTGTAGTGATGATGTCACGTCCTGTAGTGAGGATGTCACGTCCTGTAGTGATGATGTCACGTCCTGTAGTGATGATGTCACGTCCTGTAGTGAGGATGTCACGCCCTGTAGTGATGATGTCACGTCTTGTAGTGATGATGTCACGTCCTGTAGTGAGGATGTCACGTCCTGTAGTGATGATGTCACGTCCTGTAGTGATGTCACGTCCTGTAGTGAGGATGTCACGTCCTGTAGTGAGATGTCACGCCCTGTAGTGATGATGTCACGTCTTGTAGTGATGATGTCACGTCCTGTAGTGAGGATGTCACGTCCTGTAGTGATGATGTCACGTCCTGTAGTGAGGATGTCACGTCCTGTAGTGAGGATGTCACGTCCTGTAGTGATGATGTCACGTCCTGTAGTGATGATGTCACGTCCTGTAGTGATGATGTCACGCCACGAAATGCCAAAGGTGGAGGTGTTTCTGTTTATATTCAGAACCACTTTACTGTAAAGCTTAGAGAGGATCTCATGTTAAATACTGTTGTAGTAATATGGCTACAGGTTCATCTACCTCACCTAAAGTCCATTCTGATGGGAAGCTGCTATAGACCAGTCAGTATCTGGGTAATGTTAAATACTGTTGTAGTCATATGGCTACAGGTTCATCTGCCTCACCTAAAGCCCATTCTGGTGGGAAGCTGCTATAGACCAGTCAGTATCTGGATAATGTTAAATACTGTTGTAGTAATATGGCTACAGGTTCATCTGCCTCCACCTAAAGCCCATTCTGGAGGGAAGCTGCTATAGACCAGTCAGTATCTGGATAATGTTAAATACTGTTGAGGTAATATGACTACATGTTCATCTGCCTCACCTAAAGCCCATTCTGGAGGGAAGCTGCTATAGACCAGTCAGTATCTGGGTAATGTTAAATACTGTTGTAGTAATATGGCTACAGGTTCATCTGCCTCACCTAAAGCCCATTCTGGAGGGAAGCTGCTATAGACCAGTCAGTATCTGGATAATGTTAAATACTGTTGTAGTAATATGGCTACAGGTTCATCTGCCTCCCCTAAAGCCCATTCTGGAGGGAAGCTGCTATAGACCAGTCAGTATCTGGGTAATGTTAAATACTGTTGAGGTAATATGACTACATGTTCATCTGCCTCACCTAAAGCCCATTCTGGTGGGAAGCTGCAATAGACCACCAAGTGCTAACAGTCAGTATCTGGATAATGTTAAATACTGTTGTAGTAATATGGCTACAGGTTCATCTGCCTCACCTAAAGCCCATTCTGGAGGGAAGCTGCTATAGACCAGTCAGTATCTGGATAATGTTAAATACTGTTGAAGTAATATGGCTACAGGTTCATCTGCCTCACCTAAAGCCCATTCTGGTGGGAAGCTGCTATAGACCAGTCAGTATCTGGATAATGTTAAATACTGTTGTAGTAATATGGCTACAGGTTCATCTGCCTCACCTAAAGCCCATTATGGTGGGAAGCTGCTATAGACCAGTCAGTATCTGGGTAATGTTAAATACTGTTGAAGTAATATGGCTACAGGTTCATCTGCCTCACCTAAAGCCCATTCTGGAGGGAAGCTGCTATAGACCAGTCAGTATCTGGATAATGTTAAATACTGTTGTAGTAATATGGCTACAGGTTCATCTGCCTCACCTAAAGCCCATTCTGGTGGGAAGCTGCTATAGACCAGTCAGTATCTGGATAATGTTAAATACTGTTGAAGTAATATGGCTACAGGTTCATCTGCCTCACCTAAAGCCCATTCTGGTGGGAAGCTGCTATAGACCAGTCAGTATCTGGGTAATGTTAAATACTGTTGAAGTAATATGGCTACAGGTTCATCTGCCTCCCCTAAAGCCCATTCTGGTGGGAAGCTGCTATAGACCAGTCAGTATCTGGGTAATGTTAAATACTGTTGAAGTCATATGGCTACAGGTTCATCTGCCTCACCTAAAGCCCATTCTGGTGGGAAGCTGCTATAGACCACCAAGTGCTAACAGTCAGTATCTGGGTAACATGTGTGAAATGCTTGATAATGTATGTGATATCAAAAGAGAGGTATATTTTCTGGGTGATTTAAATATTGACTGGCTTTCATCAAGCTGCCCAGTCAAGAAAAAGCTGTGCCTGCAACCTGGTTCAGGTTATCAATCAACCTACCAGGGTAGTTACAAACAGCACAGGAATTAATAAATCATCAACATGTATTGATCACGTCTTAAAACTAATGCTGCAGAAATGTGCTTGAAAGCAGTATACAAATCCATCGGATGTAGTGATCACAATATAGTGGCCACGTCAAGGAAAACCATAGGATGTAGTGATCACAATATAGTGGCCACGTCTAGGAAAACCATAGGATGTAGTGATCACAATATAGTGGCCACGTCAAGGAAAACCAAACTTCCAAAGGCTGGGCCTAATATAGTGGCCACGTCTAGGAAAACCATAGGATGTAGTGATCACAATATAGTAGCCACGTCTAGGAAAACCAAAGTTCCAAAGGCTGGGCCTAATATAGTGGCCACGTCTAGGAAAACCATAGGATGTAGTGATCACAATATAGTGGCCACGTCTAGGAAAACCATAGGATGTAGTGATCACAATATAGTGGCCACGTCTAGGAAAACCAAAGGATGTAGTGATCACAATATAGTGGCCACGTCAAGGAAAACCATAGGATGTAGTGATCACAATATAGTGGCCACGTCTAGGAAAACCATAGGATGTAGTGATCACAATATAGTGGCCACGTCTAGGAAAACCAAAGGATGTAGTGATCACAATATAGTGGCCACGTCTAGGAAAACCAAAGGATGTAGTGATCACAATATAGTGGCCACGTCTAGGAAAACCATAGGATGTAGTGATCACAATATAGTGGCCACGTCAAGGAAAACCATAGGATGTAGTGATCACAATATAGTGGCCAGGGATCAAGGAAAACCATAGGATGTAGTGATCACAATATAGTGGCCACGTCAAGGAAAACCAAAGGATGTAGTGATCACAATATAGTGGCCACGTCTAGGAAAACCATAGGATGTAGTGATCACAATATAGTGGCCACGTCAAGGAAAACCATAGGATGTAGTGATCACAATATAGTGGCCACGTCAAGGAAAACCATAGGATGTAGTGATCACAATATAGTGGCCACGTCAAGGAAAACCATAGGATGTAGTGATCACAATATAGTGGCCACGTCAAGGAAAACCATAGGATGTAGTGATCACAATATAGTGGCCACGTCTAGGAAAACCATAGGATGTAGTGATCACAATATAGTGGCCACGTCAAGGAAAACCCCAGGATGTAGTGATCACAATATAGTGGCCACGTCTAGGAAAACCCCAGGATGTAGTGATCACAATATAGTGGCCACGTCTAGGAAAACCATAGGATGTAGTGATCACAATATAGTGGCCACGTCAAGGAAAACCATAGGATGTAGTGATCACAATATAGTGGCCACGTCAAGGAAAACCACAGGATGTAGTGATCACAATATAGTGGCCACGTCTAGGAAAACCATAGGATGTAGTGATCACAATATAGTGGCCACGTCTAGGAAAACCATAGGATGTAGTGATCACAATATAGTGGCCACGTCTAGGAAAACCACAGGATGTAGTGATCACAATATAGTGGCCACGTCAAGGAAAACCACAGGATGTAGTGATCACAATATAGTGGCCACGTCTAGGAAAACCAAAGTTCCAAAGGCTGGGCCTAATATAGTGTATCAGAGAGTCATACAATACGTTTTGTAGTGATTCCTATATTGTGGGATGTAAAGAATATTTGTTGGTCCGTGGTGTGTAATGAGGAGCAAACAGACACTTGACGCATTTAATCCCATTTGTAATAAGCATGTTAAGAAAGTTACTGTAGAGGGATGAGGCAAAAGGGTGTGGTTGAGAGGGATGAGGCAAAAGGGTGTGGTTGAGAGGGATGAGGCAAAAGGGTGTGGTTGAGAGGGATGAGACAAAATGGTGTGGTTGAGAGGGATGAGGCAAAAGGGTGTGGTTGAGAGGGATGAGGCAAAAGGGTGTGGTTGAGAGGGATGAGGCAAAATGGTGTGGTTGAGAGGGATGAGGCAAAATGGTGTGGTTGAGAGGGATGAGGCAAAAGGGTGTGGTTGAGAGGGATGAGGCAAAATGGTGTGGTTGAGAGGGATGAGGCAAAATGGTGTGGTTGAGAGGGATGAGGCAAAAGGGTGTGGTTGAGAGGATGAGGCAAAAGGGTGTGGTTGAGAGGGATGAGGCAAAATGGTGTGGTTGAGAGGGATGAGGCAAAATGGTGTGGTTTGAGAGGGATGAGGCAAAAGGGTGTGGTTGAGAGGATGAGGCAAAATGGTGTGGTTGAGAGGGATGAGGCAAAAGGGTGTGGTTGAGAGGGATGAGGCAAAAGGGTGTGGTTGAGAGGGATGAGGCAAAATGGTGTGGTTGAGAGGATGAGGCAAAAGGGTGTGGTTGAGAGGGATGAGGCAAAATGGTGTGGTTGAGAGGGATGAGGCAAAATGGTGTGGTTGAGAGGGATGAGGCAAAATGGTGTGGTTGAGAGGGATGAGGCAAAATGGTGTGGTTGAGAGGGATGAGGCAAAATGGTGTGGTTGAGAGGGATGAGACAAAATGGTGTGGTTGAGAGGGATGAGGCAAAATGGTGTGGTTGAGAGGGATGAGGCAAAATGGTGTGGTTGAGAGGGATGAGGCAAAATGGTGTGGTTGAGAGGGATGAGGCAAAATGGTGTGGTTGAGAGGGATGAGGCAAAAGGGAATGGTCAGTAAGTCTGGCTGCACAACTGATTGGCAAATGTCCTGCAAATTGAGAAATCATGTGACTAAACTGAATAAAAATAATAAACTACACTATGAAACAAAGACAAAATGACATAAAGATTGATGGTAAAAAAAAAACGTTTTTACATTTAATTGGAGCTTCAATTAAATGTAGGGGGTAAAAAAAAAGGTAAACTCGGCTTATTACTTGAATCAGATGCTCATTCATCACAAACCCCTACTGATATTGCCCACTACAATAATGATTCCTTTCAATGGCAAAAAGATGAGCAAACTTAGGCATGGAATTACCAGCAAACAAACTCTGACGTTACACATCCAGGTATATCTGACCAAATGAT
Source organism: Oncorhynchus nerka (assembly GCF_034236695.1). Taxonomy (NCBI): domain Eukaryota; kingdom Metazoa; phylum Chordata; class Actinopteri; order Salmoniformes; family Salmonidae; genus Oncorhynchus; species Oncorhynchus nerka. Next base: position 48,839 of record NW_027039707.1, on the reverse strand, counting down.
GAAAAACTAGGTAGAGGTGAAAAAAAATGATTATTATCTATCTGCAATGAAAAGCCACTAATGGGTCTGACAATTTGGATGGGAAATATGAATGAGGATAATAACAGACGATATTGCCGCTCCTATTGGCCACATCTTCAATCCAAGCCTACTAGAAAGTGTGTTCCCTCAGGCCTGGAGGGAAGCTAAAGTCATTCCACTACCTAAGAATAGTAAAGCCCTCTTTACTGGCTCAAATAGCCGACCAATCAGCCTGATACCAACCCTTAGTAAACTTCTGGGAAAAAAATGGTGTTTGACCAGATACAATGCTATTTCACAGTAAACAAATGAAGTCTTTCAGCACGCTTATAGGGAAGGACTTTCACTTACACAAATGATGATTGGCTGAGAGAAATTGATAATCAAAATATTGTGGTAGATGTTTCATTAGACTTTATCGATCATAGTCTGCTGATGGAAAAACGTATCTGTGTGGCTTTACACCCCCTGCTGGCTTTACACCCCTGCTGGCTTTACACCCCTGCTGGCTTTACACCCCCTGTTGGCTTTACACCCCCTGATGGCTTTACACCCCCTGCTGGCTTTACACCCCCTGCTGGCTTTACACCCCCTGCTGGCTTTACACCCCCTGTTGGCTTTACACCCCCTGCTGGCTTTACACCCCCTGCTGGCTTTACACCCCCTGTTGGCTTTACACCCCCTGCTGGCTTTACACCCCCTGTTGGCTTTACACCCCCTGCTGGCTTTACACCCCCTGCTGGCTTTACACCCCTGCTGGCTTTACACCCCCTGCTGGCTTTACACCCCTGTATTGTGGATAAAGAGTTACCTGTCTAACAGAACACAGAGGGTGTTGTGGCTTTACACCCCTGCTGGCTTTACACCCCTGTTGGCTTTACACCCCCTGTTGGCTTTACACCCCCTGCTGGCTTTACACCCCTGCTGGCTTTACACCCCCTGCTGGCTTTACACCCCCTGCTGGCTTTACACCCCTGTTGGCTTTACACCCCCTGCTGGCTTTACACCCCCTGCTGGCTTTACACCCCCTGTATTGTGGATAAAGAGTTACCTGTCTAAAAGAACACAGAGGGTGTTGTGGCTTTACACCCCTGTATTGTGGATAAAGAGATACCTCTCTAACAGAACACAGAGGGTGTTGTGGCTTTACACCCCTGTATTGTGGATAAAGAGTTACCTGTCTAAAAGAACACAGAGGGTGTTGTGGCTTTACACCCCTGTATTGTGGATAAAGAGTTACCTGTCTAAAAGAACACAGAGGGTGTTGTGGCTTTACACCCCTGTATTGTGGATAAAGAGTTACCTGTCTAAAAGAACACAGAGGGTGTTCTTTAACCTTTTGTGACTAGGGGGCAGTATTTTCATTTTTGGAAGAAAAAAAACCTTCCCATAATAAACGGGATATTTTGTCAGGACAAGATGTTAGAATATGCATATAATTGACAGCTTAGGATAGAAAACACTCTAAAGTTTCCAAAACTGTAAAAATATTGTCTGTGGGTATAACAGAACGGATGTTGCAGGCGAAACCCTGAGGAAAATCAAACCAGGAAATGGCTTCTATTTTGAAAACTCCATGTTCCATAGCCTCCCTTTGCTCCATTTAAAGGGATATCAACCAGATTCCTTTTCCTATGGCTTCCTCAAGGTGTCAACAGTCGTGAGACATAGTTTCAGGCTTTTATTTTGAAAAATGAGCGAGAAAGATAACATCGTGTCATTGTATGGCCGGGTGCCAGCAGCGTTTGTTCGGCGCAACAGAGTTTGGGCAGCCATTGCCGTTCCCTCTCCTACTGAAAAAGACAGTCGCGGTTGATTATATTATCGATTTATATATTTTAAAAACAACCTGAGGATTGATTATAAAAAACATTTGTCATGTTTCTGTGGACATTATGGGAAACTATGTAGTGATGATGTCACGTCTTGTAGTGATGATGTCACGTCTTGTAGTGATGATGTCACGTCTTGTAGTTGTCACGTCTTGTAGTGATGATGTCACATCTTGTAGTGATGATGTCACGTCTTGTAGTGATGATGTCACGTCTTGTAGTGATGATGTCACGTCTTGTAGTGATGATGTCACGTCTTGTAGTGATGATGTCACGTCTTGTAGTGATGATGTCACGTCTTGTAGTGATGATGTCACGTCTTGTAGTGATGATGTCACGTCATGTAGTGATGATGTCACGTCTTGTAGTGATGATGTCACGTCTTGTAGTGATGATGTCACGTCTTGTAGTGATGATGTCACGTCTTGTAGTGATGATGTCACCTGGTGTGTTTGTGGAGGTGGGCGTGGCAGAGCGGGCAGGAGTGATGATGTCACCTGGTGTGTTTGTGGAGGTGGGCGTGGCAGAGCGGGCAGGAGTGATGATGTCACCTGGTGTGTTTGTGGAGGTGGGCGTGGCAGAGCGGGCAGGAGTGATGATGTCACCTGGTGTGTTTGTGGAGGTGGGCGTGGCAGAGCGGGCAGGAGTGATGATGCACCTGGAACCCTGCGACCAGGAACAGACAGCATGGCAGAGAACCGGGTATAGTGATGATGTCACCTGGTGTGTTTGTGGAGGTGGGGGCAGAGCGGGCAGATATACTGGAACACACACAGGAACAGACACACAGACACACACACACACACACACACACACACACACACACACACACATTTGCTATTACGGTTATTGCTCAGAAGGAGGCATCAGAGGGCCAATATCAATGTTGTAGTGAGCATTAACCAGGTCCACACATGGCCCATGCAGCCACTCCAGGTGTGTGTTACCCCATGAGTATCAGAAGGCCACACATGGCCCATGCAGCCACTCCAGGTGTGTATCTGTGTTACCCCATGAGTATCAGCAGGCCACACATGGGCCATGCAGCCATGCCAGGTGTGTATTACCCCATGAGTGTCAGCAGGCCACACATGGCCCATGCAGCCACGCCAGGTGTGTGTTACCCCATGAGTATCAGCAGGCCACACATGGCCCATGCAGCCATGCCAGGTGTGTATCTGTGTTACCCCATGAGTATCAGCAGGCCACACATGGCCCATGCAGCCACGCCAGGTGTGTGTTACCCCATGAGTATCAGCAGGCCACACATGGCCCATGCAGCCATGCCAGGTGTGTATTACCCCATGAGTATCAGCAGGCCACACATGGCCCATCAGCCACGCCAGGTGTGTATCTGTGTTACCCCATGAGTATCAGCAGGCCACACATGGCCCATGCAGCCATGCCAGGTGTGTGTTACCCCATGAGTATCAGCAGGCCACACATGGCCCATGCAGCCACGCCAGGTGTGTATTACCCCAGGAGTATCAGCAGGCCACACATGGCCCATGCAGCCACACCAGGTGTGTATCTGTGTTACCCCATGAGTATCAGCAGGCCACACATGGCCCATGCAGCCATGCCAGGTGTGTATTACCCCATGAGTATCAGCAGGCCACACATGGCCCATGCAGCCACGCCAGGTGTGTGTTACCCCATGAGTATCAGCAGGCCACACATGGCCCATGCAGCCATGCCAGGTGTGTATCTGTGTTACCCCATGAGTATCAGCAGGCCACACATGGCCCATGCAGCCACGCCAGGTGTGTGTTACCCCATGAGTATCAGCAGGCCACACATGGCCCATGCAGCCATGCCAGGTGTGTATTACCCCATGAGTATCAGCAGGCCACACATGGCCCATGCAGCCACGCCAGGTGTGTATCTGTGTTACCCCATGAGTATCAGCAGGCCACACATGGCCCATGCAGCCATGCCAGGTGTGTGTTACCCCATGAGTATCAGCAGGCCACACATGGCCCATGCAGCCACGCCAGGTGTGTATTACCCCAGGAGTATCAGCAGGCCACACATGGCCCATGCAGCCACACCAGGTGTGTATTACCCCATGAGTATCAGCAGGCCACACATGGCCCATGCAGCCACGCCAGGTGTGTATCTGTGTTACCCCATGAGTATCAGCAGGCCACACATGGCACATGCAGCCACTCCAGGTGTGTATCTGTGTTACCCCATGAGTATCAGCAGGCCACACATGGCCCATGCAGCCATGCCAGGTGTGTATTACCCCATGAGTATCAGCAGGCCACACATGGCCCATGCAGCCACGCCAGGTGTGTGTTACCCCATGAGTATCAGCAGGCCACACATGGCCCATGCAGCCACTCCAGGTGTGTATTACCCCATGAGTGTCAGCAGGCCACACATGGCCCATGCAGCCACGCCAGGTGTGTATTACCCCATGAGTGTCAGCAGGCCACACATGGCCCATGCAGCCACGCCAGGTGTGTATCTGTGTTACCCCATGAGTATCAGCAGGCCACACATGGCCCATGCAGCCATGCAAGGTGTGTGTTACCCCATGAGTATCAGCAGGCCACACATGGCCCATGCAGCCACGCCAGGTGTGTATCTGTGTTACCCCATGAGTATCAGCAGGCCACACATGGGCCATGCAGCCATGCCAGGTGTGTATTACCCCATGAGTGTCAGCAGGCCACACATGGCCCATGCAGCCACGCCAGGTGTGTGTTACCCCATGAGTATCAGCAGGCCACACATGGCCCATGCAGCCATGCCAGGTGTGTATCTGTGTTACCCCATGAGTATCAGCAGGCCACACATGGCCCATGCAGCCACGCCAGGTGTGTGTTACCCCATGAGTATCAGCAGGCCACACATGGCCCATGCAGCCATGCCAGGTGTGTATTACCCCATGAGTATCAGCAGGCCACACATGGCCCATGCAGCCACGCCAGGTGTGTATCTGTGTTACCCCATGAGTATCAGCAGGCCACACATGGCCCATGCAGCCATGCCAGGTGTGTGTTACCCCATGAGTATCAGCAGGCCACACATGGCCCATGCAGCCACGCCAGGTGTGTATTACCCCAGGAGTATCAGCAGGCCACACATGGCCCATGCAGCCACACCAGGTGTGTATTACCCCATGAGTATCAGCAGGCCACACATGGCCCATGCAGCCACGCCAGGTGTGTATCTGTGTTACCCCATGAGTATCAGCAGGCCACACATGGCCCATGCAGCCACTCCAGGTGTGTATCTGTGTTACCCCATGAGTATCAGCAGGCCACACATGGCCCATGCAGCCATGCCAGGTGTGTATTACCCCATGAGTATCAGCAGGCCACACATGGCCCATGCAGCCACGCCAGGTGTGTGTTACCCCATGAGTATCAGCAGGCCACACATGGGCCATGCAGCCATGCCAGGTGTGTATTACCCCATGAGTGTCAGCAGGCCACACATGGCCCATGCAGCCACGCCAGGTGTGTGTTACCCCATGAGTATCAGCAGGCCACACATGGCCCATGCAGCCATGCCAGGTGTGTATCTGTGTTACCCCATGAGTATCAGCAGGCCACACATGGCCCATGCAGCCACGCCAGGTGTGTGTTACCCCATGAGTATCAGCAGGCCACACATGGCCCATGCAGCCATGCCAGGTGTGTATTACCCCATGAGTATCAGCAGGCCACACATGGCCCATGCAGCCACGCCAGGTGTGTATCTGTGTTATCCCATGAGTATCAGCAGGCCACACATGGCCCATGCAGCCATGCCAGGTGTGTGTTACCCCATGAGTATCAGCAGGCCACACATGGCCCATGCAGCCACGCCAGGTGTGTATTACCCCATGAGTATCAGCAGGCCACACATGGCCCATGCAGCCACTCCAGGTGTGTATAACCCCATGAGTATCAGCAGGCCACACATGGCCCATGCAGCCACTCCAGGTGTGTATCTGTGTTACCCCATGAGTATCAGCAGGCCACACATGGCCCATGCAGCCACTCCAGGTGTATCTGTGTTACCCCATGAGTATCAGCAGGCCACACATGGCCCATGCAGCCATTCCAGGTGTGTATTACCCCATGAGTATCAGCAGGCCACACATGGCCCATGCAGCCACGCCAGGTGTGTGTTACCCCATGAGTATCAGCAGGCCACACATGGCCCATGCAGCCACGCCAGGTGTGTATTACCCCATGAGTGTCAGCAGGCCACACATGGCCCATGCAGCCACGCCAGGTGTGTATTACCCCATGAGTGTCAGCAGGCCACACATGGCCCATGCAGCCACGCCAGGTGTGTATCTGTGTTACCCCATGAGTATCAGCAGGCCACACATGGCCCATGCAGCCATGCCAGGTGTGTGTTACCCCATGAGTATCAGCAGGCCACACATGGCCCATGCAGCCACGCCAGGTGTGTGTTACCCCATGAGTATCAGCAGGCCACACATGGCCCATGCAGCCATGCCAGGTGTGTATTACCCCATGAGTATCAGCAGGCCACACATGGCCCATGCAGCCACGCCAGGTGTGTGTTACCCCATGAGTATCAGCAGGCCACACATGGCCCATGCAGCCATGCCAGGTGTGTGTTACCCCATGAGTATCAGCAGGCCACACATGGCCCATGCAGCCACGCCAGGTGTGTGTTACCCCATGAGTATCAGCAGGCCACACATGGCCCATGCAGCCACGCCAGGTGTGTGTTACCCCATGAGTATCAGCAGGCCACACATGGCCCATGCAGCCATGCCAGGTGTGTATTACCCCATGAGTATCAGCAGGCCACACATGGCCCATGCAGCCACGCCAGGTGTGTGTTACCCCATGAGTATCAGCAGGCCACACATGGCCCATGCAGCCACGCCAGGTGTGTATTACCCCATGAGTATCAGCAGGCCACACATGGCCCATGCAGCCACGCCAGGTGTGTATTACCCCATGAGTGTCAGCAGGCCACACATGGCCCATGCAGCCACGCCAGGTGTGTATCTGTGTTACCCCATGAGTATCAGCAGGCCACACATGGCCCATGCAGCCATGCAAGGTGTGTGTTACCCCATGAGTATCAGCAGGCCACACATGGCCCATGCAGCCACGCCAGGTGTGTGTGTTACCCCATGAGTATCAGCAGGCCACACATGGCCCATGCAGCCATGCCAGGTGTGTATTACCCCATGAGTGTCAGCAGGCCACACATGGCCCATGCAGCCACGCCAGGTGTGTATCTGTGTTACCCCATGAGTATCAGCAGGCCACACATGGCCCATGCAGCCACTCCAGGGTGTATCTGTGTTACCCCATGAGTATCAGCAGGCCACACATGGCCCATGCAGCCACGCCAGGTGTGTGTTACCCCATGAGTATCAGCAGGCCACACATGGCCCATGCAGCCACGCCAGGTGTGTGTTACCCCATGAGTATCAGCAGGCCACACATGGCCCATGCAGCCACGCCAGGTGTGTGTTACCCCATGAGTATCAGCAGGCCACACATGGCCCATGCAGCCATGCCAGGTGTGTGTGTTACCCCATGAGTATCAGCAGGCCACACATGGCCCATGCAGCCACGCCAGGTGTGTATCTGTGTTACCCCATGAGTATCAGCAGGCCACACATGGCCCATGCAGCCATGCCAGGTGTGTTACCCCATGAGTATCAGCAGGCCACACATGGCCCATGCAGCCACGCCAGGTGTGTATCTGTGTTACCCCATGAGTATCAGCAGGCCACACATGGCCCATGCAGCCATGCCAGGTGTGTATTACCCCATGAGTATCAGCAGGCCACACATGGCCCATGCAGCCACGCCAGGTGTGTGTTACCCCATGAGTATCAGCAGGCCACACATGGCCCATGCAGCCATGCCAGGTGTGTATTACCCCATGAGTATCAGCAGGCCACACATGGCCCATGCAGCCACGCCAGGTGTGTGTTACCCCATGAGTATCAGCAGGCCACACATGGCCCATGCAGCCACGCCAGGTGTGTATCTGTGTTACCCCATGAGTATCAGCAGGCCACACATGGCCCATGCAGCCATGCCAGGTGTGTATTACCCCATGAGTATCAGCAGGCCACACATGGCCCATGCAGCCACGCCAGGTGTGTGTTACCCCATGAGTATCAGCAGGCCACACATGGCCCATGCAGCCACTCCAGGTGTGTATTACCCCATGAGTGTCAGCAGGCCACACATGGCCCATGCAGCCACGCCAGGTGTGTATTACCCCATGAGTGTCAGCAGGCCACACATGGCCCATGCAGCCACGCCAGGTGTGTATCTGTGTTACCCCATGAGTATCAGCAGGCCACACATGGCCCATGCAGCCATGCAAGGTGTGTGTTACCCCATGAGTATCAGCAGGCCACACATGGCCCATGCAGCCACGCCAGGTGTGTATCTGTTACCCCATGAGTATCAGCAGGCCACACATGGCCCATGCAGCCATGCCAGGTGTGTATTACCCCATGAGTATCAGCAGGCCACACATGGCCCATGCAGCCACTCCAGGTGTGTGTTACCCCATGAGTATCAGCAGGCCACACATGGCCCATGCAGCCACGCCAGGTGTGTATCTGTGTTACCCCATGAGTATCAGCAGGCCACACATGGCCCATGCAGCCACGCCAGGTGTGTGTTACCCCATGAGTATCAGCAGGCCACACATGGCCCATGCAGCCATGCCAGGTGTGTATTACCCCATGAGTATCAGCAGGCCACACATGGCCCACGCAGCCACGCCAGGTGTGTATCTGTGTTACCCCATGAGTATCAGCAGGCCACACATGGCCCATGCAGCCACTCCAGGTGTGTGTTACCCCATGAGTATCAGCAGGCCACACATGGCCCATGCAGCCACGCCAGGTGTGTATTACCCCATGAGTATCAGCAGGCCACACATGGCCCATGCAGCCATGCCAGGTGTGTATTACCCCATGAGTATCAGCAGGCCACACATGGCCCATGCAGCCACGCCAGGTGTGTATTACCCCATGAGTATCAGCAGGCCACACATGGCCCATGCAGCCACGCCAGGTGTGTATTACCCCATGAGTATCATCAGGCCACACATGGCCCATGCAGCCACGCCAGGTGTGTATTACCCCATGAGTATCAGCAGGCCACACATGGCCCACGCAGCCACTCCAGGTGTGTATAACCCCATGAGTATCAGCAGGCCACACATGGCCCATGCAGCCACTCCAGGTGTGTATCTGTGTTACCCCATGAGTATCAGCAGGCCACACATGGCCCATGCAGCCACTCCAGGTGTGTATTACCCCATGAGTATCAGCAGGCCACACATGGCCCATGCAGCCACGCCAGGTGTGTGTTACCCCATGAGTATCAGCAGGCCACACATGGCCCATGCAGCCACGCCAGGTGTGTATTACCCCATGAGTATCAGCAGGCCACACATGGCCCATGCAGCCACGCCAGGTGTGTGTTACCCCATGAGTATCAGCAGGCCACACATGGCCCATGCAGCCACGCCAGGTGTGTGTTACCCCATGAGTATCAGCAGGCCACACATGGCCCATGCAGCCACTCCAGGTGTGTGTTACCCCATGAGTATCAGCAGGCCACACATGGCCCATGCAGCCACGCCAGGTGTGTATCTGTGTTACCCCATGAGTATCAGCAGGCCACACATGGCCCATGCAGCCACGCCAGGTGTGTGTTACCCCATGAGTATCAGCAGGCCACACATGGCCCACGCTGCCACGCCAGGTGTGTATTACCCCATGAGTATCAGCAGGCCACACATGGCCCACGCAGCCACGCCAGGTGTGTATCTGTGTTACCCCATGAGTATCAGCAGGCCACACATGGCCCATGCAGCCACTCCAGGTGTGTGTTACCCCATGAGTATCAGCAGGCCACACATGGCCCATGCAGCCACGCCAGGTGTGTGTTACCCCATGAGTATCAGCAGGCCACACATGGCCCATGCAGCCACTCCAGGTGTGTATCTGTGTTACCCCATGAGTATCAGCAGGCCACACATGGCCCATGCAGCCACGCCAGGTGTGTATTACCCCATGAGTGTCAGCAGGCCACACATGGCCCATGCAGCCAAGCCAGGTGTGTGTTACCCCATGAGTATCAGCAGGCCACACATGGCCCATGCAGCCACGCCAGGTGTGTATCTGTGTTACCCCATGAGTATCAGCAGGCCACACATGGCCCATGCAGCCATGCCAGGTGTGTATCTGTGTTACCCCATGAGTATCAGCAGGCCACACATGGCCCATGCAGCCACTCCAGGTGTGTATTACCCCATGAGTATCAGCAGGCCACACATGGCCCATACAGCCATGCCAGGTGTGTGTTACCCCATGAGTGTCAGCAGGCCACACATGGCCCATGCAGCCACGCCAGGTGTGTATCTGTGTTACCCCATGAGTATCAGCAGGCCACACATGGCCCATGCAGCCACGCCAGGTGTGTATTACCCCATGAGTATCAGCAGGCCACACATGGCCCATGCAGCCACGCCAGGTGTGTATTACCCCATGAGTATCAGCAGGCCACACATGGCCCATGCAGCCACGCCAGGTGTGTGTTACCCCATGAGTATCAGCAGGCCACACATGGCCCATGCAGCCACGCCAGGTGTGTGTTACCCCATGAGTATCAGCAGGCCACACATGGCCCATGCAGCCACGCCAGGTGTGTATTACCCCATGAGTATCAGCAGGCCACACATGGCCCATGCAGCCACGCCAGGTGTGTGTTACCCCATGAGTATCAGCAGGCCACACATGGCCCATGCAGCCACGCCAGGTGTGTGTTACCCCATGAGTATCAGCAGGCCACACATGGCCCATGCAGCCACTCCAGGTGTGTGTTACCCCATGAGTATCAGCAGGCCACACATGGCCCATGCAGCCACGCCAGGTGTGTGTTACCCCATGAGTATCAGCAGGCCACACATGGCCCACGCAGCCACTCCAGGTGTGTATCTGTGTTACCCCATGAGTATCAGCAGGCCACACATGGCCCATGCAGCCACGCCAGGTGTGTATTACCCCATGAGTGTCAGCAGGCCACACATGGCCCATGCAGCCACGCCAGGTGTGTGTTACCCCATGAGTATCAGCAGGCCACACATGGCCCATGCAGCCACGCCAGGTGTGTATCTGTGTTACCCCATGAGTATCAGCAGGCCACACATGGCCCATGCAGCCATGCCAGGTGTGTATCTGTGTTACCCCATGAGTATCAGCAGGCCACACATGGCCCATGCAGCCATGCCAGGTGTGTGTTACCCCATGAGTATCAGCAGGCCACACATGGCCCATGCAGCCACTCCAGGTGTGTATTACCCCATGAGTATCAGCAGGCCACACATGGCCCATGCAGCCATGCCAGGTGTGTGTTACCCCATGAGTGTCAGCAGGCCACACATGGCCCATGCAGCCACGCCAGGTGTGTATCTGTGTTACCCCATGAGTATCAGCAGGCCACACATGGCCCATGCAGCCACGCCAGGTGTGTATTACCCCATGAGTATCAGCAGGCCACACATGGCCCATGCAGCCACGCCAGGTGTTTATTACCCCATGAGTATCAGCAGGCCACACATGGCCCATGCAGCCACGCCAGGTGTGTGTTACCCCATGAGTATCAGCAGGCCACACATGGCCCATGCAGCCACTCCAGGTGTGTGTTACCCCATGAGTATCAGCAGGCCACACATGGCCCATGCAGCCACGCCAGGTGTGTATTACCCCATGAGTATCAGCAGGCCACACATGGCCCATGCAGCCACTCCAGGTGTGTGTTACCCCATGAGTATCAGCAGGCCACACATGGCCCATGCAGCCACGCCAGGTGTGTGTTACCCCATGAGTATCAGCAGGCCACACATGGCCCATGCAGCCACTCCAGGTGTGTGTTACCCCATGAGTATCAGCAGGCCACACATGGCCCATGCAGCCACGCCAGGTGTGTGTTACCCCATGAGTATCAGCAGGCCACACATGGCCCACGCAGCCACTCCAGGTGTGTATCTGTGTTACCCCATGAGTATCAGCAGGCCACACATGGCCCATGCAGCCACGCCAGGTGTGTATTACCCCATGAGTGTCAGCAGGCCACACATGGCCCATGCAGCCACGCCAGGTGTGTGTTACCCCATGAGTATCAGCAGGCCACACATGGCCCATGCAGCCATGCCAGGTGTGTGTCTGTGTTACCCCATGAGTATCAGCAGGCCACACATGGCCCATGCAGCCACGCCAGGTGTGTATAACCCCATGAGTATCAGCAGGCCACACATGGCCCATGCAGCCACGCCAGGTGTGTGTTACCCCATGAGTATCAGCAGGCCACACATGGCCCATGCAGCCACTCCAGGTGTGTATTACCCCATGAGTATCAGCAGGCCACACATGGCCCATGCAGCCACTCCAGGTGTGTATTACCCCATGAGTATCAGCAGGCCACACATGGCCCATGCAGCCATGCCAGGTGTGTATTACCCCATGAGTATCAGCAGGCCACACATGGCCCATGCAGCCACGCCAGGTGTGTATCTGTGTTACCCCATGAGTATCAGCAGGCCACACATGGCCCATGCAGCCACGCCAGGTGTGTGTTACCCCATGAGTATCAGCAGGCCACACATGGCCCATGCAGCCACTCCAGGTGTGTATTACCCCATGAGTGTCAGCAGGCCACACATGGCCCATGCAGCCACGCCAGGTGTGTATTACCCCATGAGTATCAGCAGGCCACACATGGCCCATGCAGCCACGCCAGGTGTGTATTACCCCATGAGTATCAGCAGGCCACACATGGCCCATGCAGCCATGCCAGGTGTGTATCTGTGTTACCCCATGAGTATCAGCAGGCCACACATGGCCCATGCAGCCATGCCAGGTCTGTTGGTGACGACCCCACGCCCGTGACGCGCTGATGACAGCTAGAACACTGTGTCATACAGGGCATGGCCCATCGGACCCACAGCCTCTGATTGGATGATCACCACCGTCGGGGAATGCTGCTGCACTGTCTCCATGTTGACTGACAGAGAGAGAACCATGTCTATAGAACCATGTCTATAGAACCATGTCTATAGAACCATGTCTATAGAGAGTTGTGATCAGAACCATGTCTATAGAGAGTTGTGATCAGAACCATGTCTATAGAGAGTTGTGATCAGAACCATGTCTATAGTGAGTTGTGATCAGAACCATGTCTATAGAACCATGTCTATAGAGAGTTGTGATCAGAACCATGTCTATAGAACCATGTCTATAGAGAGTTGTGATCAGAGCCATGTCTATAGAGAGTTGTGATCAGAACCATGTCTATAGAACCATGTCTATAGAGAGTTGTGATCAGAACCATGTCTATAGAGAGTTGTGATCAGAACCATGTCTATAGAACCATGTCTATAGAGAGTTGTGATCAGAACCATGTCTATAGAACCATGTCTATAGAGAGTTCTGATCAGAACCATGTCTATAGAACCATGTCTATAGAGAGTTGTGATCAGAACCATGTCTATAGAGAGTTGTGATCAGAACCATGTCTATAGAACCATGTCTATAGAGAGTTGTGATCAGAACCATGTCTATAGAGAGTTGTGATCAGAACCATGTCTATAGAACCATGTCAATAGAGAGTTGTGATCAGAACCATGTCAATAGAGAGTTGTGATCAGAACCATGTCTATAGAGAGTTGTGATCAGAACCATGTCTATAGAACCATGTCAATAGAGAGTTGTGATCAGAACCATGTCTATAGAACCATGTCTATAGAGAGTTCTGATCAGAACCATGTCTATAGAGAGTTGTGATCAGAACCATGTCTATAGAGAGTTGTGATCAGAACCATGTCTATAGAACCGTGTCTATAGGACCATGTCTATAGAACCATGTCTATAGAACCATGTCTATAGAACCATGTCTATAGAGAGTTGTGATCAGAACCATGTCTATAGAGAGTTGTGATCAGAACCATGTCTATAGAGAGTTGTGGTCAGAACCATGTCTATAGAACCATGTCTATAGAGAGTTGTGATCAGAACCATGTCTATAGAGAGTTGTGATCAGAACCATGTCTATAGAACCATGTCTATAGAGAGTTCTGATCAGAACCATGTCTATAGAACCATGTCTATAGAGAGTTGTGATCAGAACCATGTCTATAGAGAGTTGTGATCAGAACCATGTCTATAGAGAGTTGTGATCAGAACCATGTCTATAGAACCATGTCTATAGAGAGTTGTAATCAGAACCATGTCTATAGAGAGTTGTGATCAGAACCATGTCTATAGAGAGTTCTGATCAGAACCATGTCTATAGAGAGTTGTGATCAGAACCATGTCTATAGAACCATGTCTATAGAGAGTTGTGATCAGAACCATGTCTATAGAACCATGTCTATAGAGAGTTGTGATCAGAACCATGTCTATAGAGAGTTGTGATCAGAACCATGTCTATAGAGAGTTGTGATCAGAACCATGTCTATAGAGAGTTGTGATCAGAACCATGTCTATAGAACCATGTCTATAGAGAGTTCTGATCAGAACCATGTCTATAGAGAGTTGTGATCAGAACCATGTCTATAGAGAGTTGTGATCAGAACAAGGTCTATAGAGAGTTCGGATCAGAACCATGTCTATAGAACCATGTCTATAGAGAGTTGTGATCAGAACCATGTCTATAGAGAGTTGTGATCAGAACCATGTCTATAGAACCATGTCTATAGAGAGTTGTGATCAGAACAAGGTCTATAGAGAGTTGTGATCAGAACCATGTCTATAGAACCATGTCTATAGAGAGTTGTAATCAGAACCATGTCTTTAGAGAGTTGTGATCAGAACCATGTCTATAGAGAGTTCTGATCAGAACCATGTCTATAGAGAGTTGTGATCAGAACCATGTCTATAGAACCATGTCAATAGAGAGTTGTGATCAGAACCATGTCTATAGAGAGTTCTGATCAGAACCATGTCTATAGAACCATGTCTATAGAGAGTTTTGATCAGAACCATGTCTATAGAGAGTTGTGATCAGAACCATGTCAATAGAGAGTTGTGATCAGAACCATGTCAATAGAGAGTTGATCAGAACCATGTCAGAACCATGTCAATAGAGAGTTGTGATCAGAACCATGTCTATAGAACCATGTCTATAGAGAGTTGTGATCAGAACCATGTCTATAGAGAGTTGTGATCAGAACCATGTCTATAGAGAGTTGTGATCAGAACCATGTCTATAGTGAGTTGTGATCAGAACCATGTCTATAGAACCATGTCTATAGAACCATGTCTATAGAGAGTTGTGATCAGAACCATGTCTATAGAGAGTTCTGATCAGAACCATGTCTATAGAGAGTTGTGATCAGAACCATGTCTATAGAACCATGTCTATAGAGAGTTCTGATCAGAACCATGTCTATAGAGAGTTGTGATCAGAACCATGTCTATAGAACCATGTCTATAGAGAGTTCTGATCAGAACCATGTCTATAGAACCATGTCTATAGAACCATGTCTATAGAACCATGTCTATAGAGAGTTGTGATCAGAACCATGTCTATAGAACCATGTCTATAGAACCATGTCTATAGAGAGTTGTGATCAGAACCATGTCTATAGAGAGTTGTGATCAGAACCATGTCTATAGTGAGTTGTGATCAGAACCATGTCTATAGAACCATGTCTATAGAGAGTTCTGATCAGAACCATGTCTATAGAGAGTTGTGATCAGAACCATGTCTATAGAACCATGTCTATAGAGAGTTCTGATCAGAACCATGTCTATAGAACCATGTCTATAGAGAGTTGTGATCAGAACCATGTCTATAGAGAGTTGTGATCAGAACCATGTCTATAGAGAGTTGTGATCAGAACCATGTCTATAGAACCATGTCTATAGAGAGTTCTGATCAGAACCATGTCTATAGAACCATGTCTATAGAGAGTTGTGATCAGAACCATGTCTATAGAGAGTTGTGATCAGAACCATGTCTATAGAGAGTTGTGATCAGAACCATGTCTATAGAGAGTTGTGATCAGAACCATGTCTATAGAACCATGTCTATAGAGAGTTGTAATCAGAACCATGTCTATAGAGAGTTGTGATCAGAACCATGTCTATAGAGAGTTCTGATCAGAACCATGTCTATAGAGAGTTGTGATCAGAACCATGTCTATAGAACCATGTCTATAGAGAGTTGTGATCAGAACCATGTCTATAGAGAGTTGTGATCAGAACCATGTCTATAGAACCATGTCTATAGAGAGTTGTGATCAGAACCATGTCTATAGAGAGTTGTGATCAGAACAAGGTCTATAGAGAGTTCGGATCAGAACCATGTCTATAGAACCATGTCTATAGAGAGTTGTGATCAGAACCATGTCTATAGAGAGTTGTGATCAGAACCATGTCTATAGAGAGTTGTGATCAGAACCATGTCTATAGAACCATGTCTATAGAGAGTTGTGATCAGAACCATGTCTATAGAACCATGTCTATAGAGAGTTCTGATCAGAACCATGTCTATAGAGAGTTGTCATCAGAACCATGTCTATAGAGAGTTCTGATCAGAACCATGTCTATAGAGAGTTGTGATCAGAACCATGTCTATAGAGAGTTGTGATCAGAACCATGTCTATAGAGAGTTGTGATCAGAACCATGTCTATAGAGAGTTGTGATCAGAACCATGTCTATAGAACCATGTCTATAGAGAGTTCTGATCAGAACCATGTCTATAGAACCATGTCTATAGAGAGTTGTGATCAGAACCATGTCTATAGAACCATGTCTATAGAGAGTTGTGATCAGAACCATGTCTATAGAGAGTTCTGATCAGAACCATGTCTATAGAGAGTTCTGATCAGAACCATGTCTATACAACCATGTCTATAGAGAGTTCTGATCAGAACCATGTCTATAGAGAGTTGTGATCAGAACCATGTCTATAGAGAGTTGTGATCAGAACCATGTCTATAGAACCATGTCTATAGAGAGTTGTGATCAGAACCATGTCTATAGAGAGTTGTGATCAGAACCATGTCTATAGAGAGTTCTGATCAGAACCATGTCTATACAACCATGTCTATAGAGAGTTGTGATCAGAACCATGTCTATAGAACCATGTCTATAGAGAGTTCTGATCAGAACCATGTCTATAGAGAGTTGTGATCAGAACCATGTCTATAGAGAGTTCTGATCAGAACCATGTCTATAGAACCATGTCTATAGAGAGTTGTGATCAGAACCATGTCTATAGAACCATGTCTATAGAGAGTTCTGATCAGAACCATGTCTATAGAACCATGTCTATAGAGAGTTGTGATCAGAACCATGTCTATAGAGAGTTGTGATCAGAACCATGTCTATAGAGAGTTGTGATCAGAACCATGTCTATAGAACCATGTCTATAGAGAGTTCTGATCAGAACCATGTCTATAGAACCATGTCTATAGAGAGTTGTGATCAGAACCATGTCTATAGAGAGTTGTGATCAGAACCATGTCTATAGAGAGTTGTGATCAGAACCATGTCTATAGAGAGTTGTGATCAGAACCATGTCTATAGAACCATGTCTATAGAGAGTTGTAATCAGAACCATGTCTATAGAGAGTTGTGATCAGAACCATGTCTATAGAGAGTTCTGATCAGAACCATGTCTATAGAGAGTTGTGATCAGAACCATGTCTATAGAACCATGTCTATAGAGAGTTGTGATCAGAACCATGTCTATAGAGAGTTGTGATCAGAACCATGTCTATAGAACCATGTCTATAGAGAGTTGTGATCAGAACCATGTCTATAGAGAGTTGTGATCAGAACAAGGTCTATAGAGAGTTCGGATCAGAACCATGTCTATAGAACCATGTCTATAGAGAGTTGTGATCAGAACCATGTCTATAGAGTTCTGATCAGAACCATGTCTATAGAGAGTTGTGATCAGAACCATGTCTATAGAACCATGTCTATAGAGAGTTGTGATCAGAACCATGTCTATAGAACCATGTCTATAGAGAGTTCTGATCAGAACCATGTCTATAGAGAGTTGTCATCAGAACCATGTCTATAGAGAGTTCTGATCAGAACCATGTCTATAGAGAGTTGTGATCAGAACCATGTCTATAGAGAGTTGTGATCAGAACCATGTCTATAGAGAGTTGTGATCAGAACCATGTCTATAGAGAGTTGTGATCAGAACCATGTCTATAGAACCATGTCTATAGAGAGTTCTGATCAGAACCATGTCTATAGAACCATGTCTATAGAGAGTTGTGATCAGAACCATGTCTATAGAACCATGTCTATAGAGAGTTGTGATCAGAACCATGTCTATAGAGAGTTCTGATCAGAACCATGTCTATAGAGAGTTCTGATCAGAACCATGTCTATACAACCATGTCTATAGAGAGTTCTGATCAGAACCATGTCTATAGAGAGTTGTGATCAGAACCATGTCTATAGAGAGTTGTGATCAGAACCATGTCTATAGAACCATGTCTATAGAGAGTTGTGATCAGAACCATGTCTATAGAGAGTTGTGATCAGAACCATGTCTATAGAGAGTTCTGATCAGAACCATGTCTATATCAGAACCATGTCTATAGAGAGTTGTGATCAGAACCATGTCTATAGAACCATGTCTATAGAGTTCTGATCAGAACCATGTCTATAGAGAGTTGTGATCAGAACCATGTCTATAGAGAGTTCTGATCAGAACCATGTCTATAGAACCATGTCTATAGAGAGTTGTGATCAGAACCATGTCTATAGAACCATGTCTATAGAGAGTTGTGATCAGAACCATGTCTATAGAGAGTTGTGATCAGAACCATGTCTATAGAACCATGTCTATAGAGAGTTGTGATCAGAACCATGTCTATAGAGAGTTGTGATCAGAACCATGTCTATAGAACCATGTCTATAGAGAGTTGTGATCAGAACCATGTCTATAGAACCATGTCTATAGAGAGTTCTGATCAGAACCATGTCTATAGAGAGTTCTGATCAGAACCATGTCTATAGAGAGTTCTGATCAGAACCATGTCTATAGAACCATGTCTATAGAGAGTTGTGATCAGAACCATGTCTATAGAGAGTTGTGATCAGAACCATGTCTATAGAGTTCTGATCAGAACCATGTCTATAGAGAGTTGTGATCAGAACCATGTCTATAGAGAGTTGTGATCAGAACCATGTCTATAGAGAGTTCTGATCAGAACCATGTCTATAGAGAGTTCTGATCAGAACCATGTCTATAGAACCATGTCTATAGAGAGTTGTGATCAGAACCATGTCTATAGAGAGTTCTGATCAGAACCATGTCTATAGAGAGTTCTGATCAGAACCATGTCTATAGAACCATGTCTATAGAGAGTTCTGATCAGAACCATGTCTATAGAACCGTGTCTATAGAGCGTTCTGATCAGAGCCAATTATATTTCACAACTTTCTAAATGGCTCTGGTTCTGATAGGTAGTTACTTTGTGTTGATTGGTAGAGGAAGAAGCCAGTCTGCTCCTGACTGGGTAGTGACTGCCTGGTGGGCGGAGTCAGGACAGGAAACGGGTCCGTCTGCATGGTGACTACAGAGACAACCAATCAGAGAGGAGAACACAAACACACGCATGCAAACGCACACACACACACACACACACACACACACACACACACACACACACACACACACACACACACACACACACACACACACACACACACACACCTACCTGCTTCTCCGTAGGTGGGTGGGGTGTGGTTGGTGTTGGGTGGTAGGGAGGAAGGGAGGGGATGGTTACTATGGCGGTCGTGGGGGTTGGGGGTGTGGTTGGTGTTGGGTGGTAGGGAGGAAGGGAGGGGATGGTTACTATGGCGGTCGTGGTGGGTGAGGGTGTGGTTGATGTTGGGTGGTAGGGAGGAAGGGAGGGGATGGTTACTATGGCGGTCGTGGTGGGTGGGGGTGTGGTTGGTGTTGGGTGGTAGGGAGGAAGGAGGGATGGTTACTATGGCGGTCGTGGTGGGTGGGGGTGTGGTTGGTGTTGGGTGGTAGGGAGGAAGGGAGGGGATGGTTACTATGGCGGTCGTGGTGGGTGGGGGTGTGGTTGGTGTTGGGTGGTAGGGAGGAAGGGAGGGGATGGTTACTATGGTTACTATGGCGGTCGTGGGAGCGGGGGAATAGTGGGGGGCCTCGGACTGAGCGTTGTACGACGGGGGGTCCATCAGGAAGACAACAGGAAGTAGGTGCCACTGACAGGAAGCAGCTGAACCAAGCTCCAATCAGAATCAGTCTCACAAGAACTAGAGTTAGATGGAGAAACATTAGACAAGGGGTCCTAGTACAGATGCAACTGTCTGTCTGTCTGTCTGTCTGTCTGTCTGTCTGTCTGTCTGTCTGTCTGTCTGTCTGTCTGTCTGTCTGTCTGTCTGTCTGTCTGTCTGTCTGTCTGTCTGTCTGTCTGTCTGTCTGTCTGTCTGTCTGTCTGTCTGTCTGTCTGTGTCTGCCTGTCTGTCTGTCTGTCTGTCTGTCTGTCTGGCTCTCTGGCTGTCTGGCTGTCTGGCTGGCTGCCTGCCTGTGTCTGTCTGTCTGTTACGTTAGTCAACTTGTTAGAGAGTAGAAACAGCCAAACCTGTTATAGAGGGTAGTAGTAGTAGTAGTAGTAACAGAGTCTTACCTGTTATAGAGGGTAGTAGTAGTAGTAGTAGTAACAGAGTCTAACCTGTTATAGAGGGTAGTAGTAGTAGTAGTAACAGAGTCTAACCTGTTATAGAGGGTAGTAGTAGTAGTAACAGAGTCTAACCTGTTATAGAGGGTAGTAGTAGTAGTAGTAGTAACAGAGTCTAACCTGTTATAGAGGGTAGTAGTAGTAGTAGTAACAGAGTCTAACCTGTTATAGAGGGTAGTAGTAGTAGTAACAGAGTCTAACCTGTTATAGAGGGTAGTAGTAGTAGTAACAGAGTCTAACCTGTTATAGAGGGTAGTAGTAGTAGTAGTAGTAACAGAGTCTTACCTGTTATAGAGGGTAGTAGTAGTAGTAGTAACAGAGTCTAACCTGTTATAGAGGGTAGTAGTAGTAGTAGTAACAGAGTCTAACCTGTTATAGAGGGTAGTAGTAGTAGTAACAGAGTCTAACCTGTTATAGAGGGTAGTAGTAGTAGTAGTAGTAACAGAGTCTAACCTGTTATAGGGTAGTAGTAGTAGTAGTAACAGAGTCTAACCTGTTATAGAGGGTAGTAGTAGTAGTAGTAGTAACAGAGTCTAACCTGTTATAGAGGGTAGTAGTAGTAGTAACAGAGTCTTACCTGTTATAGAGGGTAGTAGTAGTAGTAGTAGTAACAGAGTCTAACCTGTTATAGAGGGTAGTAGTAGTAGTAGTAACAGAGTCTAACCTGTTATAGAGGGTAGTAGTAGTAGTAGTAACAGAGTCTAACCTGTTATAGAGGGTAGTAGTAGTAGTAACAGAGTCTAACCTGTTATAGAGGGTAGTAGTAGTAGTAACAGAGTCTAACCTGTTATAGAGGGTAGTAGTAGTAGTAACAGAGTCTAACCTGTTATAGAGGGGTAGTAGTAGTAGTAGTAACAGTGTCTAACCTGTTATAGAGGGTAGTAGTAGTAGTAGTAACAGAGTCTAACCTGTTATAGAGGGGGTAGTAGTAGTAGTAGTAACAGAGTCTAACCTGTTATAGAGGGTAGTAGTAGTAGTAGTAGTAACAGAGTCTAACCTGTTATAGAGGGTAGTAGTAGTAGTAGTAACAGAGTCTAACCTGTTATAGAGGGTAGTAGTAGTAGTAGTAACAGAGTCTAACCTGTTATAGAGGGTAGTAGTAGTAGTAACAGAGTCTAACCTGTTATAGAGGGTAGTAGTAGTAGTAGTAGTAACAGAGTCTAACCTGTTATAGAGGGTAGTAGTAGTAGTAGTAACAGAGTCTAACCTGTTATAGAGGGGGGTAGTAGTAGTAGTAACAGAGTCTAACCTGTTATAGAGGGTAGTAGTAGTAGTAGTAACAGAGTCTAACCTGTTATAGAGGGGTAGTAGTAGTAGTAACAGAGTCTAACCTGTTATAGAGGGTAGTAGTAGTAGTAGTAGTAACAGAGTCTAACCTGTTATAGAGGGTAGTAGTAGTAGTAGTAGTAACAGAGTCTAACCTGTTATAGAGGTAGTAGTAGTAGTAGTAGTAACAGAGTCTAACCTGTTATAGAGGGGGTAGTAGTAGTAGTAACAGAGTCTAACCTGTTATAGAGGGTAGTAGTAGTAGTAGTAGTAACAGAGTCTAACCTGTTATAGAGGGGTAGTAGTAGTAGTAGTAACAGAGTCTAACCTGTTATAGAGGGTACATTTAGTTTAGTAGTAACAGAGTCTAACCTGTTATAGAGGGTAGTAGTACAGTAACAGAGTCTAACCTGTTATAGAGGGAGTAGTAGTAGTAGTAACAGTGTCTAACCTGTTATAGAGGTAGTAGTAGTAGTAGTAGTAACAGAGGTGGGTCTAACCTGTTATAGAGGGTAGTAGTAGTAGTAGTAGTAACAGAGTCTAACCTGTTATAGCGTCGTGGGGAGTAGTAGTAGTAGTAACAGAGTCTAACCTGTTATGAGGGTAGTAGTAGTAGTAGTAACAGAGTCTAACCTCAGTGGAGGGTAGTAGTAGTAGTAAGGTGGAGAGTCTAACCTGTTTAGAGGGTAGTAGTAGAGTAACAGAGTCTAACCTGTTACAGGGTTAGTAGTAGTAGTAGTAACAGGTCTAACCTGTTATAGAGGGTAGTAGTAGTAGTAGGAAGAGTCTAACCTGTTATAGAGGGTAGTAGTAGTAGTAGTAGTAACAGAGTCTAACCTGTTATAGAGAGAGTAGTAGGTAGTAGTAACAGAGTCTAACCTGTTATAGAGGGTAGTAGTAGTAGTAGTAGTAACAGAGTCTAACCTGTTATAGACAAGTGCCTGGTTCTTAAGGGTAGTAGCACAGTAGTAACAGAGTCTAGTAGAGGGTAGTAGTAACAGAGTCTAACCTGTTATAGAGGGTACTCTAGATAGTAGTAGCATGAAACAGAGTCTAACCTGTTATAGAGGGTAGTAGTAGTAGTAGTAACAGAGTCTAACCTGTTATAGAGGGTAGTAGTAGTAGTAGTAACAGAGTTAACCTGTTATAGAGGGTAGTATAGTAGTAGAACAGGAGTCTAACCTGTTAGGAGAGGTAGTAGTAGTAGTAGTAGTAACAGAGTCTAACCAGTTATAGAGGGTAGTAGTAGTAGTAGTAGTAGTAACAGAGTCTAACCTGTTATAGGTGGAGTAGAAGTAGTAACAGAGTCTAACCTGTTATAGAGGAGTTGTAGTAGTAGTAGTAACAGAGTCTAACCTGTTATAGAGGGTAGTAGTAGTAGTAACAGAGTCCAACCTGTTATAGAGGGTAGTAGTAGTAGTAACAGAGTCTTAACCTGTTATAGAGGGTAGTAGTAGTAGTAGTAACAGAGTCTAACCTGTTATAGAGAGTAGTAGTAGTAGTAGTAGTAACAGAGTCTAACCTGTTATAGAGGAGCACGTAGGTAGGTAACAGAGTCTAACCTGTTATAGAGGGTAGGTAGTAGTAGTAACGGAGTCTAACCTGTTATAGAGGGTAGTAGTAGTAGTAGTAGTAACAGATGTCTAACCTGTTAGAGGGAGGAGTAGGAGTCAGAGTGGTAACAGAGTCTTCGAAGTTAGCCGGTAGGTAGTAGAGTAACAGAGTCTAACCTGTTATAGAGGGTAGTAGTAGTAGTAGTAACAGAGTCTAACCTGTTAAGAGAGGAGAAGTAGTAGTAGTAGTAGTAACAGAGTCTTACCTGTTATAGAGGGTAGTAGTAGTAGTAGTAACAGAGTCTAACCTGTTATAGAGGGTAGTAGTAGTAGTAACAGAGTCTAACCTGTTATAGAGGGTAGTAGTAGTAGTTGTAACAGAGTCTAACCTGTTATAGAGGGTAGTAGTAGTAGTAGTAACAGAGTCTTACCTGTTATAGAGGGTAGTAGTAGTAGTAGTAACAGAGTCTAACCTGTTATAGAGGGTAGTAGTAGTAGTAACAGAGTCTAACCTGTTATAGAGGGTAGTAGTAGTAGTAGTTGTAACAGAGTCTAACCAGTTATAGAGGGTAGTAG
This sequence comes from Oncorhynchus nerka, assembly GCF_034236695.1. Lineage (NCBI taxonomy): Eukaryota > Metazoa > Chordata > Actinopteri > Salmoniformes > Salmonidae > Oncorhynchus > Oncorhynchus nerka. The sequence goes on along the minus strand of NW_027039707.1, from coordinate 24,879 downwards.
TAGTAGTAGTAGTAACAGAGTCTAACCTGTTATAGAGGGTAGTAGTAGTAGTAGTAGTAACAGAGTCTAACCTGTTATAGAGGGTAGTAGTAGTAGTAGTAGTAGTAACAGAGTCAACCTGTTATAGAGGGTAGTAGAGTAGTAGTAACAGTGTCTAACCTGTTATAGAGGGTAGTAGTAGTAGTAGTAACAGAGTCTAACCTGTTATAGAGGGTAGTAGTAGTAGTAGTAACAGAGTCTAACCTGTTATAGAGGGTAGTAATAGTAGTAATAACAGAGTCTAACCTGTTATAGAGGTAGTAGTAGTAGGAGAGTCTAACCTTTAGTTATAGGGGTAGTAGTAGTAGTAACAGAGTCTTACCTGTTATAGAGGGTAGTAGTAGTAGTAGTAGTAACAGAGTCTAACCTGCTATAGAGGGTAGTAGTAGTAGTAGTAGTAACAGAGTCTAACCTGTTATAGAGGGTAGTAGTAGTAGTAGTAGTAACAGAGTCTTACCTGTTATAGAGGGTAGTAGTAGTAGTAGTAACAGAGTCTAACCTGTTATAGAGGGTAGTAGTAGTAGTAGTAGTAACAGAGTCTAACCTGTTATAGAGGGTAGTAGTAGTAGTAGTAACAGTGTCTAACCTGTTATAGAGGGTAGTAGTAGTAGTAGTAGTAACAGAGTCTAACCTGTTATAGAGGGTAGTAGTAGTAGTAGTAATAGAGTCTAACCTGTTATAGAGGGTAGTAGTAGTAGTAGTAACAGAGTCTAACCTGTTATAGAGGGTAGTAGTAGTAGTAACAGAGTCTAACCTGTTATAGAGGGTAGTAGTAGTAGTAGTAGTAACAGTGTCTAACCTGTTATAGAGTGTAGTAGTAGTAGTAGTAGTAGTAGTAACAGAGTCTAACCTGTTATAGAGGGTAGTAGTAGTAGTAGTAGTAACAGAGTCTAACCTGTTATAGAGTGTAGTAGTAGTAGTAGTAGTAGTAGTAACAGAGTCTAACCTGTTATAGAGGGTAGTAGTAGTAGTAGTAACAGAGTCTAACCTGTTATAGAGGGTAGTAGTAGTAGTAGTAACAGAGTCTAACCTGTTATAGAGGGTAGTAGTAGTAGTAGTAACAGAGTCTAACCTGTTACAGAGGTTAGTAGTAGTAGTAGTAACAGAGTCTAACCTGTTATAGAGGGTAGTAGTAGTAGTAGTAACAGAGTCTAACCTGTTATAGAGGGTAGTAGTAGTAGTAGTAGTAACAGAGTCTAACCTGTTATAGAGGGTAGTAGTAGTAGTAGTAGTAACAGAGTCTAACCTGTTATAGAGGGTAGTAGTAGTAGTAGTAACAGAGTCTAACCTGTTATAGAGGGTAGTAGTAGTAGTAGTAACAGAGTCTAACCTGTTATAGAGGGTAGTAGTAGTAGTAGTAGTAACAGAGTCTTACCTGTTATAGAGGGTAGTAGTAGTAGTAACAGAGTCTAACCTGTTATAGAGGGTAGTAGTAGTAGTAACAGAGTCTAACCTGTTATAGAGGGTAGTAGTAGTAGTAACAGAGTCTTACCTGTTATAGAGGGTAGTAGTAGTAGTAACAGAGTCTTACCTGTTATAGAGGGTAGTAGTAGTAGTAACAGAGTCTAACCTGTTATAGAGGTAGTAGTAGTAGTAGTAGTAACAGAGTCTAACCTGTTATAGAGGGTAGTAGTAGTAGTAACAGAGTCTAACCTGTTATAGAGGGTAGTAGTAGTAGTAGTAGTAACAGAGTCTAACCTGTTATAGAGGGTAGTAGTAGTAGTAGTAGTAACAGTGTCTAACCTGTTATAGAGGGTAGTAGTAGTAGTAACAGAGTCTAACCTGTTATAGAGGGTAGTAGTAGTAGTAGTAACAGAGTCTAACCTGTTATAGAGGGTAGTAGTAGTAGTAACAGAGTCTAACCTGTTATAGAGGGTAGTAGTAGTAGTAGTAGTAACAGAGTCTAACCTGTTATAGAGGGTAGTAGTAGTAGTAGTAATAGAGTCTAACCTGTTATAGAGGGTAGTAGTAGTAGTAGTAACAGAGTCTAACCTGTTATAGAGTGTAGTAGTAGTAGTAGTAGTAGTAACAGAGTCTAACCTGTTATAGAGGGTAGTAGTAGTAGTAGTAACAGAGTCTAACCTGTTATAGAGGGTAGTAGTAGTAGTAGTAGTAACAGAGTCTAACCTGTTATAGAGGGTAGTAGTAGTAGTAACAGAGTCTAACCTGTTATAGAGGGTAGTAGTAGTAGTAGTAGTAACAGAGTCTAACCTGTTATAGAGGGTAGTAGTAGTAGTAGTAACAGAGTCTAACCTGTTATAGAGGGTAGTAGTAGTAGTAACAGAGTCTTACCTGTTATAGAGGGTAGTAGTAGTAGTAGTAGTAACAGAGTCTAACCTGTTATAGAGGGTAGTAGTAGTAGTAGTAGTAACAGAGTCTAACCTGTTATAGAGGGTAGTAGTAGTAGTAGTAGTAACAGAGTCTAACCTGTTATAGAGGGTAGTAGTAGTAGTAACAGAGTCTAACCTGTTATAGAGGGTAGTAGTAGTAGTAGTAACAGAGTCTAACCTGTTATAGAGGGTAGAAGTAGTAGTAGTAGTAACAGAGTCTAACCTGTTATAGAGGGTAGTAGTAGTAGTAGTAACAGAGTCTAACCTGTTATAGAGGGTAGTAGTAGTAGTAACAGAGTCTAACCTGTTATAGAGGGTAGTAGTAGTAGTAGTAGTAACAGAGTCTAACCTGTTATAGAGGGTAGTAGTAGTAGTAGTAACAGAGTCTAACCTGTTATAGAGGGTAGTAGTAGTAGTAACAGAGTCTAACCTGTTATAGAGGTTAGTAGTAGTAGTAGTAACAGAGTCTAACCTGTTATAGAGGGTAGTAGTAGTAGTAGTAACAGAGTCTAACCTGTTATAGAGGGTAGTAGTAGTAGTAGTAGTAACAGAGTCTAACCTGTTATAGAGGGTAGTAGTAGTAGTAGTAGTAACAGAGTCTAACCTGTTATAGAGGGTAGTAGTAGTAGTAACAGAGTCTTACCTGTTATAGAGGGTAGTAGTAGTAGTAACAGAGTCTAACCTGTTATAGAGGGTAGTAGTAGTAGTAGTAACAGAGTCTAACCTGTTATAGAGGGTAGTAGTAGTAGTAGTAACAGAGTCTAACCTGTTATAGAGGGTAGTAGTAGTAGTAGTAGTAACAGAGTCTAACCTGTTATAGAGGGTAGTAGTAGTAGTAACAGAGTCTAACCTGTTATAGAGGGTAGTAGTAGTAGTAACAGAGTCTAACCTGTTATAGAGGGTAGTAGTAGTAGTAGTAACAGAGTCTAACCTGTTATAGAGGGTAGTAGTAGTAGTAACAGAGTCTAACCTGTTATAGAGGGTAGTAGTAGTAGTAACAGAGTCTAACCTGTTATAGAGGGTAGTAGTAGTAGTAACAGAGTCTTACCTGTTATAGAGGGTAGTAGTAGTAGTAACAGAGTCTAACCTGTTATAGAGGGGTAGTAGTAGTAGTAGTAACAGAGTCTAACCTGTTATAGAGGGTAGTAGTAGTAGTAGTAACAGAGTCTAACCTGTTATAGAGGGTAGTAGTAGTAGTAGTAGTAACAGAGTCTAACCTGTTATAGAGGGTAGTAGTAGTAGTAACAGAGTCTAACCTGTTATAGAGGGTAGTAGTAGTAGTAACAGAGTCTAACCTGTTATAGAGGGTAGTAGTAGTAGTAACAGAGTCTAACCTGTTATAGAGGGTAGTAGTAGTAGTAACAGAGTCTTACCTGTTATAGAGGGTAGTAGTAGTAGTAGTAGTAACAGTGTCTAACCTGTTATAGAGGGTAGTAGTAGTAGTAACAGAGTCTAACCTGTTATAGAGGGTAGTAGTAGTAGTAGTAACAGAGTCTTACCTGTTATAGAGGGTAGTAGTAGTAGTAACAGAGTCTAACCTGTTATAGAGGGTAGTAGTAGTAGTAGTAGTAGTAACAGAGTCTAACCTGTTATAGAGGGTAGTAGTAGTAACAGAGTCTAACCTGTTATAGAGGGTAGTAGTAGTAGTAGTAGTAACAGAGTCTAACCTGTTATAGAGGGTAGTAGTAGTAGTAGTAGTAACAGAGTCTAACCTGTTATAGAGGGTAGTAGTAGTAGTAGTAACAGAGTCTAACCTGTTATAGAGGGTAGTAGTAGTAGTAGTAGTAACAGAGTCTTACCTGTTATAGAGGGTAGTAGTAGTAGTAACAGAGTCTAACCTGTTATAGAGGGTAGTAGTAGTAGTAGTAACAGAGTCTAACCTGTTATAGAGGGTAGTAGTAGTAGTAGTAACAGAGTCTTACCTGTTATAGAGGGTAGTAGTAGTAGTAACAGAGTCTAACCTGTTATAGAGGGTAGTAGTAGTAGTTGTAACAGAGTCTTACCTGTTATAGAGGGTAGTAGTAGTAGTAGTAACAGAGTCTAACCTGTTATAGAGGGTAGTAGTAGTAGTAGTAACAGAGTCTAACCTGTTATAGAGGGTAGTAGTAGTAGTAGTAACAGAGTCTAACCTGTTATAGAGGGTAGTAGTAGTAGTAGTAGTAACAGAGTCTAACCTGTTATAGAGGGTAGTAGTAGTAGTAGTAACAGTGTCTAACCTGTTATAGAGGGTAGTAGTAGTAGTAGTAACAGAGTCTAACCTGTTATAGAGGGTAGTAGTAGTAGTAGTAACAGAGTCTAACCTGTTATAGAGGGTAGTAGTAGTAGTAGTAGTAACAGAGTCTAACCTGTTATAGAGGGTAGTAGTAGTAGTAGTAACAGAGTCTAACCTGTTATAGAGGGTAGTAGTAGTAGTAGTAGTAACAGAGTCTAACCTGTTATAGAGGGTAGTAGTAGTAGTAGTAGTAGTAACAGAGTCTAACCTGTTATAGAGGGTAGTAGTAGTAGTAGTAGTAACAGTGTCTAACCTGTTATAGAGGGTAGTAGTAACAGAGTCTTACCTGTTATAGAGGGTAGTAGTAGTAGTAGTAACAGAGTCTAACCTGTTATAGAGGGTAGTAGTAGTAGTAGTAACAGAGTCTAACCTGTTATAGAGGGTAGTAGTAGTAGTAGTAGTAACAGAGTCTAACCTGTTATAGAGGGTAGTAGTAGTAGTAGTAACAGAGTCTAACCTGTTATAGAGGGTAGTAGTAGTAGTAGTAATAGAGTCTAACCTGTTATAGAGGGTAGTAGTAGTAGTAGTAACAGAGTCTAACCTGTTATAGAGTGTAGTAGTAGTAGTAGTAGTAGTAACAGAGTCTAACCTGTTATAGAGGGTAGTAGTAGTAGTAGTAACAGAGTCTAACCTGTTATAGAGGGTAGTAGTAGTAGTAACAGAGTCTAACCTGTTATAGAGGGTAGTAGTAGTAGTAGTAGTAACAGAGTCTAACCTGTTATAGAGGGGTAGTAGTAGTAGTAGTAACAGAGTCTAACCTGTTATAGAGGGTAGTAGTAGTAGTAACAGAGTCTAACCTGTTATAGAGGGTAGTAGTAGTAGTAGTAGTAACAGAGTCTAACCTGTTATAGAGGGTAGTAGTAGTAGTAGTAGTAACAGAGTCTAACCTGTTATAGAGGGTAGTAGTAGTAGTAACAGAGTCTTACCTGTTATAGAGGGTAGTAGTAGTAGTAGTAGTAACAGAGTCTAACCTGTTATAGAGGGTAGTAGTAGTAGTAGTAGTAACAGAGTCTAACCTGTTATAGAGGGTAGTAGTAGTAGTAGTAGTAACAGAGTCTAACCTGTTATAGAGGGTAGTAGTAGTAGTAGTAACAGAGTCTAACCTGTTATAGAGGGTAGTAGTAGTAGTAGTAACAGAGTCTAACCTGTTATAGAGGGTAGTAGTAGTAGTAGTAGTAGTAACAGAGTCTAACCTGTTATAGAGGGTAGAAGTAGTAGTAGTAGTAACAGAGTCTAACCTGTTATAGAGGGTAGTAGTAGTAGTAACAGAGTCTTACCTGTTATAGAGGGAAGTAGTAGTAGTAACAGAGTCTTACCTGTTATAGAGGGTAGTAGTAGTAGTAGTAGTAACAGAGTCTAACCTGTTATAGAGGGTAGAAGTAGTAGTAGTAGTAACAGAGTCTAACCTGTTATAGAGGGTAGTAGTAGTAGTAGTAACAGAGTCTAACCTGTTATAGAGTGTAGTAGTAGTAGTAGTAGTAGTAGTAACAGAGTCTAACCTGTTATAGAGGGTAGTAGTAGTAGTAGTAACAGAGTCTAACCTGTTATAGAGGGTAGTAGTAGTAGTAGTAACAGAGTCTAACCTGTTATAGAGGGTAGTAGTAGTAGTAGTAACAGAGTCTAACCTGTTATAGAGGGTAGTAGTAGTAGTAACAGAGTCTAACCTGTTACAGAGGTTAGTAGTAGTAGTAGTAACAGAGTCTAACCTGTTATAGAGGGTAGTAGTAGTAGTAGTAACAGAGTCTAACCTGTTATAGAGGGTAGTAGTAGTAGTAGTAGTAACAGAGTCTAACCTGTTATAGAGGGTAGTAGTAGTAGTAGTAGTAACAGAGTCTAACCTGTTATAGAGGGTAGTAGTAGTAGTAACAGAGTCTTACCTGTTATAGAGGGTAGTAGTAGTAGTAACAGAGTCTAACCTGTTATAGAGGGTAGTAGTAGTAGTAACAGAGTCTAACCTGTTATAGAGGGTAGTAGTAGTAGTAGTAGTAACAGAGTCTAACCTGTTATAGAGGGTAGTAGTAGTAGTAGTAGTAACAGAGTCTAACCTGTTATAGAGGGTAGTAGTAGTAGTAGTAGTAACAGAGTCTAACCTGTTATAGAGGGTAGTAGTAGTAGTAGTAGTAACAGAGTCTAACCTGTTATAGAGGGTAGAAGTAGTAGTAGTAGTAACAGAGTCTAACCTGTTATAGAGGGTAGTAGTAGTAGTAGTAGTAACAGAGTCTAACCTGTTATAGAGGGTAGTAGTAGTAGTAGTAGTAACAGAGTCTTACCTGTTATAGAGGGTAGTAGTAGTAGTAACAGAGTCTAACCTGTTATAGAGGGTAGTAGTAGTAGTAGTAACAGAGTCTAACCTGTTATAGAGGGTAGTAGTAGTAGTAGTAACAGAGTCTAACCTGTTATAGAGGGTAGTAGTAGTAGTAGTAACAGAGTCTAACCTGTTATAGAGGGTAGTAGTAGTAGTAGTAACAGAGTCTAACCTGTTATAGAGGGTAGTAGTAGTAGTAGTAACAGAGTCTAACCTGTTATAGAGGGTAGTAGTAGTAGTAACAGAGTCTAACCTGTTATAGAGGGTAGTAGTAGTAGTAGTAGTAGTAACAGAGTCTAACCTGTTATAGAGGGTAGTAGTAGTAGTAACAGAGTCTAACCTGTTATAGAGGGTAGTAGTAGTAGTACTAACAGTGTCTTACCTGTTATAGAGGGTAGTAGTAGTAGTAGTAGTAACAGAGTCTAACCTGTTATAGAGGGTAGTAGTAGTAGTAACAGAGTCTAACCTGTTATAGAGGGTAGTAGTAGTAGTAACAGAGTCTTACCTGTTATAGAGGGTAGTAGTAGTAGTAGTAGTAACAGAGTCTAACCTGTTATAGAGGGTAGTAGTAGTAGTAACAGAGTCTAACCTGTTATAGAGGGTAGTAGTAGTAGTAGTAACAGAGTCTAACCTGTTATAGAGGGTAGTAGTAGTAACAGAGTCTAACCTGTTATAGAGGGTAGTAGTAGTAGTAGTAACAGAGTCTAACCTGTTATAGAGGGTAGTAGTAGTAGTAGTAGTAGTAACAGAGTCTAACCTGTTATAGAGGGTAGTAGTAGTAGTAGTAACAGAGTCTTACCTGTTATAGAGGGTAGTAGTAGTAGTAGTAACAGTGTCTAACCTGTTATAGAGGGTAGTAGTAGTAGTAACAGAATCTAACCTGTTATAGAGGGTAGTAGTAGTAGTAACAGAGTCTAACCTGTTATAGAGGGTAGTAGTAGTAGTAGTAACAGAGTCTAACCTGTTATAGAGGGTAGTAGTAGTAGTAACAGAGTCTAACCTGTTATAGAGGGTAGTAGTAGTAGTAGTAACAGAGTCTAACCTGTTATAGAGGGTAGTAGTAGTAGTAGTAGTAACAGAGTCTAACCTGTTATAGAGGGTAGTAGTAGTAGTAGTAGTAGTAACAGAGTCTTACCTGTTATAGAGGGTAGTAGTAGTAGTAGTAACAGAGTCTAACCTGTTATAGAGGTAGTAGTAGTAGTAGTAGTAACAGAGTCTAACCTGTTATAGAGGGTAGTAGTAGTAGTAGTAATAACAGAGTCTAACCTGTTATAGAGGGTAGTAGTAGTAGTAGTAACAGAGTCTAACCTGTTATAGAGGGTAGTAGTAGTAGTAACAGAGTCTAACCTGTTATAGAGGGTAGTAGTAGTAGTAACAGAGTCTAACCTGTTATAGAGGGTAGTAGTAGTAGTAGTAGTAACAGAGTCTAACCTGTTATAGAGGGTAGTAGTAGTAGTAACAGAGTCTAACCTGTTATAGAGGGTAGTAGTAGTAGTAGTAGTAACAGAGTCTAACCTGTTATAGAGGGTAGTAGTAGTAGTAACAGAGTCTAACCTGTTATAGAGGGTAGTAGTAGTAGTAGTAGTAACAGAGTCTAACCTGTTATAGAGGGTAGAAGTAGTAGTAGTAGTAACAGAGTCTAACCTGTTATAGAGGGTAGTAGTAGTAGTAGTAGTAACAGAGTCTAACCTGTTATAGAGGGTAGTAGTAGTAGTAGTAGTAACAGAGTCTTACCTGTTATAGAGGGTAGTAGTAGTAGTAGTAACAGAGTCTAACCTGTTATAGAGGGTAGTAGTAGTAGTAACAGAGTCTTACCTGTTATAGAGGGTAGTAGTAGTAGTAGTAACAGAGTCTAACCTGTTATAGAGGGTAGTAGTAGTAGTAGTAGTAACAGAGTCTAACCTGTTATAGAGGGTAGTAGTAGTAGTAGTAACAGAGTCTAACCTGTTATAGAGAGTAGTAGTAGTAGTAGTAGTAGTAACAGAGTCTAACCTGTTATAGAGGGTAGTAGTAGTAGTAGTAACAGAGTCTAACCTGTTATAGAGGGTAGTAGTAGTAGTAACAGAGTCTAACCTGTTATAGAGGTTAGTAGTAGTAGTAGTAACAGAGTCTAACCTGTTATAGAGGGTAGTAGTAGTAGTAGTAACAGAGTCTAACCTGTTATAGAGGGTAGTAGTAGTAGTAACAGAGTCTAACCTGTTATAGAGGGTAGTAGTAGTAGTAGTAACAGAGTCTAACCTGTTATAGAGGGTAGTAGTAGTAGTAACAGAGTCTAACCTGTTATAGAGGGTAGTAGTAGTAGTAACAGAGTCTAACCTGTTATAGAGGGTAGTAGTAGTAGTAGTAGTAACAGAGTCTAACCTGTTATAGAGGGTAGTAGTAGTAGTAGTAACAGAGTCTAACCTGTTATAGAGGGTAGTAGTAGTAGTAGTAGTAACAGAGTCTAACCTGTTATAGAGGGTAGTAGTAGTAGTAGTAGTAACAGAGTCTAACCTGTTATAGAGGGTAGTAGTAGTAGTAGTAACAGAGTCTAACCTGTTATAGAGGGTAGAAGTAGTAGTAGTAGTAACAGAGTCTAACCTGTTATAGAGGGTAGTAGTAGTAGTAGTAACAGAGTCTAACCTGTTATAGAGGGTAGTAGTAGTAGTAGTAACAGAGTCTAACCTGTTATAGAGGGTAGTAGTAGTAGTAGTAGTAGTAACAGAGTCTAACCTGTTATAGAGGGTAGTAGTAGTAGTAGTAACAGAGTCTAACCTGTTATAGAGGGTAGTAGTAGTAGTAACAGAGTCTAACCTGTTATAGAGGGTAGTAGTAGTAGTAGTAGTAACAGAGTCTAACCTGTTATAGAGGGTAGTAGTAGTAGTAACAGAGTCTAACCTGTTATAGAGGGTAGTAGTAGTAGTAGTAGTAGTAACAGAGTCTAACCTGTTATAGAGGGTAGTAGTAGTAACAGAGTCTAACCTGTTATAGAGGGTAGTAGTAGTAGTAGTAGTAGTAACAGAGTCTAACCTGTTATAGAGGGTAGTAGTAGTAGTAGTAACAGAGTCTAACCTGTTATAGAGGGTAGTAGTAGTAGTAGTAACAGAGTCTTACCTGTTATAGAGGGTAGTAGTAGTAGTACTAACAGTGTCTTACCTGTTATAGAGGGTAGTAGTAGTAGTAGTAACAGAGTCTAACCTGTTATAGAGGGTAGTAGTAGTAGTAGTAGTAGTAACAGAGTCTAACCTGTTATAGAGGGTAGTAGTAGTAGTAACAGAGTCTAACCTGTTATAGAGGGTAGTAGTAGTAGTAACAGAGTCTAACCTGTTATAGAGGGTAGTAGTAGTAGTAGTAACAGAGTCTAACCTGTTATAGAGGGTAGTAGTAGTAGTAGTAGTAACAGTGTCTAACCTGTTATAGAGGGTAGTAGTAGTAGTAACAGAGTCTTACCTGTTATAGAGGGTAGTAGTAGTAGTAGTAGTAACAGTGTCTAACCTGTTATAGAGGGTAGTAGTAGTAGTAACAGAGTCTTACCTGTTATAGAGGGTAGTAGTAGTAGTAGTAACAGAGTCTAACCTGTTATAGAGGGTAGTAGTAGTAACAGAGTCTAACCTGTTATAGAGGGTAGAAGTAGTAGTAGTAGTAACAGAGTCTAACCTGTTATAGAGGGTAGTAGTAGTAGTAGTAGTAACAGAGTCTTACCTGTTATAGAGGGTAGTAGTAGTAGTAACAGAGTCTAACCTGTTATAGAGGGTAGTAGTAGTAGTAGTAACAGTGTCTAACCTGTTATAGAGGGTAGTAGTAGTAGTAGTAACAGAGTCTAACCTGTTATAGAGGGTAGTAGTAGTAACAGAGTCTAACCTGTTATAGAGGGTAGTAGTAGTAGTAACAGAGTCTAACCTGTTATAGAGGGTAGTAGTAGTAGTAGTAACAGAGTCTAACCTGTTATAGAGGGTAGTAGTAGTAGTAGTAGTAACAGAGTCTAACCTGTTATAGAGGGTAGTAGTAGTAGTAGTAACAGAGTCTAACCTGTTATAGAGGGTAGTAGTAGTAGTAGTAGTAGTAACAGAGTCTAACCTGTTATAGAGGGTAGTAGTAGTAGTAACAGAGTCTAACCTGTTATAGAGGGTAGTAGTAGTAGTAGTAGTAACAGAGTCTAACCTGTTATAGAGGGTAGTAGTAGTAGTAGTAACAGAGTCTAACCTGTTATAGAGGGTAGTAGTAGTAGTAGTAACAGAGTCTAACCTGTTATAGAGGGTAGTAGTAGTAGTAGTAACAGAGTCTAACCTGTTATAGAGGGTAGTAGTAGTAGTAACAGAGTCTAACCTGTTATAGAGGGTAGTAGTAGTAGTAGTAGTAACAGAGTCTTACCTGTTATAGAGGGTAGTAGTAGTAGTACTAACAGTGTCTTACCTGTTATAGAGGGTAGTAGTAGTAGTAGTAACAGAGTCTAACCTGTTATAGAGGGTAGTAGTAGTAGTAACAGAGTCTAACCTGTTATAGAGGGTAGTAGTAGTAGTAACAGAGTCTAACCTGTTATAGAGGGTAGTAGTAGTAGTAGTAGTAACAGAGTCTAACCTGTTATAGAGGGTAGTAGTAGTAGTAGTAACAGAGTCTAACCTGTTATAGAGGGTAGTAGTAGTAGTAACAGAGTCTTACCTGTTATAGAGGGTAGTAGTAGTAGTAGTAACAGAGTCTAACCTGTTATAGAGGGTAGTAGTAGTAGTAACAGAGTCTAACCTGTTATAGAGGGTAGTAGTAGTAGTAGTAACAGAGTCTAACCTGTTATAGAGGGTAGTAGTAGTAGTAGTAGTAACAGTGTCTAACCTGTTATAGAGGGTAGTAGTAGTAGTAGTAACAGAGTCTTACCTGTTATAGAGGGTAGTAGTAGTAGTAGTAACAGAGTCTAACCTGTTATAGAGGGTAGTAGTAGTAGTAGTAGTAACAGTGTCTAACCTGTTATAGAGGGTAGTAGTAGTAGTAACAGAGTCTAACCTGTTATAGAGGGTAGTAGTAGTAGTAACAGAGTCTAACCTGTTATAGAGGGTAGTAGTAGTAGTAGTAACAGAGTCTAACCTGTTATAGAGGGTAGTAGTAGTAGTAGTAACAGAGTCTAACCTGTTATAGAGGGTAGTAGTAGTAGTAGTAACAGAGTCTAACCTGTTATAGAGGGTAGTAGTAGTAGTAGTAGTAACAGAGTCTAACCTGTTATAGAGGGTAGTAGTAGTAGTAGTAGTAGTAACAGAGTCTAACCTGTTATAGAGGGTAGTAGTAGTAGTAGTAACAGAGTCTAACCTGTTATAGAGGGTAGTAGTAGTAGTAGTAGTAGTAACAGAGTCTAACCTGTTATAGAGGGTAGTAGTAGTAGTAGTAGTAACAGAGTCTAACCTGTTATAGAGGGTAGTAGTAGTAGTAGTAACAGAGTCTAACCTGTTATAGAGGGTAGTAGTAGTAGTAACAGAGTCTAACCTGTTATAGAGGGTAGTAGTAGTAGTGACAGAGTCTAACCTGTTATAGAGGGTAGTAGTAGTAGTAGTAGTAACAGAGTCTAACCTGTTATAGAGGGTAGTAGTAGTAGTACTAACAGTGTCTAACCTGTTATAGAGGGTAGTAGTAGTAGTAGTAGTAACAGAGTCTAACCTGTTATAGAGGGTAGTAGTAGTAGTAGTAGTAACAGTGTCTAACCTGTTATAGAGGGTAGTAGTAGTAGTAGTAACAGAGTCTAACCTGTTATAGAGGGTAGTAGTAGTAGTAACAGTGTCTAACCTGTTATAGAGGGGTAGTAGTAGTAGTAACAGAGTCTAACCTGTTATAGAGGTAGTAGTAGTAGTAGTAGTAACAGAGTCTAACCTGTTATAGAGGTAGTAGTAGTAGTAGTAGTAACAGAGTCTAACCTGTTATAGAGGGTAGTAGTAGTAGTAGTAACAGAGTCTAACCTGTTATAGAGGGTAGTAGTAGTAGTAGTAACAGAGTCTAACCTGTTATAGAGGGTAGTAGTAGTAGTAACAGAGTCTAACCTGTTATAGAGGGTAGTAGTAGTAGTAGTAACAGAGTCTAACCTGTTATAGAGGTAGTAGTAGTAGTAGTAGTAACAGAGTCTAACCTGTTATAGAGGGTAGTAGTAGTAGTAGTAACAGAGTCTAACCTGTTATAGAGGGTAGTAGTAGTAGTAGTAGTAACAGAGTCTAACCTGTTATAGAGGGTAGTAGTAGTAGTAGTAGTAACAGAGTCTAACCTGTTATAGAGGGTAGTAGTAGTAGTAACAGAGTCTAACCTGTTATAGAGGGTAGTAGTAGTAGTAGTAGTAACAGAGTCTAACCTGTTATAGAGGGTAGTAGTAGTAGTAGTAACAGAGTCTAACCTGTTATAGAGGGTAGTAGTAGTAGTAGTAACAGAGTCTAACCTGTTATAGAGGGTAGTAGTAGTAGTAGTAGTAACAGAGTCTAACCTGTTATAGAGGGTAGTAGTAGTAACAGAGTCTAACCTGTTATAGAGGGGTAGTAGTAGTAGTAACAGAGTCTAACCTGTTATAGAGGGTAGTAGTAGTAGTAACAGAGTCTTACCTGTTATAGAGGTAGTAGTAGTAGTAGTAACAGAGTCTAACCTGTTATAGAGGGTAGTAGTAGTAGTAACAGAGTCTAACCTGTTATAGAGGGTAGTAGTAGTAGTAGTAACAGAGTCTAACCTGTTATAGAGGGTAGTAGTAGTAGTAGTAACAGAGTCTAACCTGTTATAGAGGGTAGTAGTAGTAGTAGTAACAGAGTCTAACCTGTTATAGAGGGTAGTAGTAGTAGTAGTAGTAACAGAGTCTAACCTGTTATAGAGGGGGTAGTAGTAGTAGTAACAGAGTCTAACCTGTTATAGAGGGTAGGTAGTAGTAGTAGTAGTAACAGAGTCTAACCTGTTATAGAGGGTAGTAGTAGTAGTAACAGAGTCTAACCTGTTATAGAGGGTAGTAGTAGTAGTAGTAGTAACAGAGTCTAACCTGTTATAGAGGGTAGTAGTAGTAGTAGTAATAACAGAGTCTAACCTGTTATAGAGGGTAGTAGTAGTAGTAGTAACAGAGTCTAACCTGTTATAGAGGTAGTAGTAGTAGTAGTAACAGAGTCTAACCTGTTATAGAGGGTAGTAGTAGTAGTAACAGAGTCTAACCTGTTATAGAGGGTAGTAGTAGTAGTAGTAGTAACAGAGTCTAACCTGTTATAGGGTAGTAGTAGTAGTAGTAGTAACAGAGTCTAACCTGTTATAGAGGGGTAGTAGTAGTAGTAGTAACAGAGTCTAACCTGTTATAGAGGGTAGTAGTAGTAGTAGTAACAGAGTCTAACCTGTTATAGAGGGTAGTAGTAGTAGTAACAGAGTCTAACCTGTTATAGAGGGTAGTAGTAGTAGTAGTAGTAACAGAGTCTAACCTGTTATAGAGGGTAGTAGTAGTAGTAGTAACAGAGTCTAACCTGTTATAGAGGGTAGTAGTAGTAGTAACAGAGTCTAACCTGTTATAGAGGGTAGTAGTAGTAGTAACAGAGTCTTACCTGTTATAGAGGGTAGTAGTAGTAGTAGTAGTAACAGAGTCTAACCTGTTATAGAGGGTAGTAGTAGTAGTAGTAGTAACAGAGTCTAACCTGTTATAGAGGGTAGTAGTAGTAGTAGTAACAGAGTCTAACCTGTTATAGAGGGTAGTAGTAGTAGTAGTAACAGAGTCTAACCTGTTATAGAGGGTAGTAGTAGTAGTAGTAACAGAGTCTAACCTGTTATAGAGGGTAGTAGTAGTAGTAGTAACAGAGTCTAACCTGTTATAGAGGGTAGTAGTAGTAGTAACAGAGTCTAACCTGTTATAGAGGTTAGTAGTAGTAGTAGTAACAGAGTCTAACCTGTTATAGAGGGTAGTAGTAGTAGTAGTAACAGAGTCTAACCTGTTATAGAGGGTAGTAGTAGTAGTAGTAGTAACAGAGTCTAACCTGTTATAGAGGGGTAGTAGTAGTAGTAGTAACAGAGTCTAACCTGTTATAGAGGGTAGTAGTAGTAGTAACAGAGTCTAACCTGTTATAGAGGGTAGTAGTAGTAGTAGTAACAGAGTCTAACCTGTTATAGAGGGTAGTAGTAGTAGTAGTAACAGAGTCTAACCTGTTATAGAGGGTAGTAGTAGTAGTAGTAACAGAGTCTAACCTGTTATAGAGGGTAGTAGTAGTAGTAGTAGTAACAGAGTCTAACCTGTTATAGAGGGTAGTAGTAGTAGTAACAGAGTCTAACCTGTTATAGAGGGTAGTAGTAGTAGTAACAGAGTCTAACCTGTTATAGAGGGTAGTAGTAGTAGTAGTAACAGAGTCTAACCTGTTATAGAGGGTAGTAGTAGTAGTAACAGAGTCTAACCTGTTATAGAGGGTAGTAGTAGTAGTAACAGAGTCTAACCTGTTATAGAGGGTAGTAGTAGTAGTAACAGAGTCTAACCTGTTATAGAGGGTAGTAGTAGTAACAGAGTCTAACCTGTTATAGAGGGTAGTAGTAGTAGTAGTAACAGAGTCTAACCTGTTATAGAGGGTAGTAGTAGTAGTAACAGAGTCTAACCTGTTATAGAGGGTAGTAGTAGTAGTAGTAGTAACAGAGTCTAACCTGTTATAGAGGTAGTAGTAGTAGTAACAGAGTCTAACCTGTTATAGAGGGTAGTAGTAGTAGTAACAGAGTCTAACCTGTTATAGAGGGTAGTAGTAGTAGTAACAGAGTCTAACCTGTTATAGAGGGGTAGTAGTAGTAGTAACAGAGTCTAACCTGTTATAGAGGGGTAGTAGTAGTAGTAGTAACAGAGTCTAACCTGTTATAGAGGGTAGTAGTAGTAGTAGTAACAGAGTCTTACCTGTTATAGAGGGTAGTAGTAGTAGTAACAGAGTCTTACCTGTTATAGAGGGTAGTAGTAGTAGTAACAGAGTCTAACCTGTTATAGAGGGTAGTAGTAGTAGTAGTAGTAGTAACAGAGTCTAACCTGTTATAGAGGGTAGTAGTAGTAACAGAGTCTAACCTGTTATAGAGGGTAGTAGTAGTAGTAGTAACAGAGTCTAACCTGTTATAGAGGTAGTAGTAGTAGTAGTAGTAACAGAGTCTAACCTGTTATAGAGGGTAGTAGTAGTAGTAGTAGTAACAGAGTCTAACCTGTTATAGAGGGTAGTAGTAGTAGTAGTAGTAACAGAGTCTAACCTGTTATAGAGGGTAGTAGTAGTAGTAACAGAGTCTAACCTGTTATAGAGGGTAGTAGTAGTAGTAGTAACAGAGTCTAACCTGTTATAGAGGGTAGTAGTAGTAGTAGTACCTGTTATAGGTAGCAGTAGAGGTAGTAGTAGTAGTAGTAACAGAGTCTAACCTGTTATAGAGGTAGTAGTAGTAGTAGTAACAGAGTCTAACCTGTTATAGAGGGTAGTAGTAGTAGTAGTAACAGAGTCTAACCTGTTATAGAGGGGTAGTAGTAGTAGTAACAGAGTCTAACCTGTTATAGAGGGTAGTAGTAGTAGTAGTAACAGAGTCTAACCTGTTATAGAGGGTAGTAGTAGTAGTAGTAGTAACAGAGTCTAACCTGTTATAGAGGTAGTAGTAGTAGTAGTAACAGAGTCTAACCTGTTATAGAGGGTAGTAGTAGTAGTAGTAGTAACAGAGTCTAACCTGTTATAGAGGGTAGTAGTAGTAGTAGTAACAGAGTCTAACCTGTTATAGAGGGTAGTAGTAGTAGTAGTAACAGAGTCTAACCTGTTATAGAGGGTAGTAGTAGTAGTAGTAACAGAGTCTAACCTGTTATAGAGGGTAGTAGTAGTAGTAGTAGTAACAGAGTCTAACCTGTTATAGAGGGTAGTAGTAGTAGTAGTAACAGAGTCTAACCTGTTATAGAGGTAGTAGTAGTAGTAGTAGTAACAGAGTCTAACCTGTTATAGAGGGTAGTAGTAGTAGTAACAGAGTCTAACCTGTTATAGAGGGTAGTAGTAGTAGTAGTAACAGAGTCTAACCTGTTATAGAGGGTAGTAGTAGTAGTAGTAGTAACAGAGTCTAACCTGTTATAGAGGGTAGTAGTAGTAGTAGTACAGAGTCTAACCTGTTATAGAGGGTAGTAGTAGTAGTAGTAACAGAGTCTAACCTGTTATAGAGGGTAGTAGTAGTAGTAGTAACAGAGTCTAACCTGTTATAGAGGGTAGTAGTAGTAGTAGTAACAGAGTCTAACCTGTTATAGAGGGTAGTAGTAGTAGTAGTAACAGAGTCTAACCTGTTATAGAGGGTAGTAGTAGTAGTAGTAACAGAGTCTAACCTGTTATAGAGGGTAGTAGTAGTAGTAACAGAGTCTAACCTGTTATAGAGGGTAGTAGTAGTAGTAGTAACAGAGTCTAACCTGTTATAGAGGGTAGTAGTAGTAGTAGTAGTAACAGAGTCTAACCTGTTATAGAGGGGTAGTAGTAGTAGTAACAGAGTCTAACCTGTTATAGAGGGTAGTAGTAGTAGTAGTAACAGAGTCTAACCTGTTATAGAGGGTAGAAGTAGTAGTAGTAGTAACAGAGTACCTGTAGAGTAGTAGTAACAGAGTCTTACCTGTTATAGAGGGTAGTAGTAGTAGTAGTAGTAACAGAGTCTAACCTGTTATAGAGGGTAGTAGTAGTAGTAGTAGTAACATAGTCTAACCTGTTATAGAGGGTAGTAGTAGTAGTAGTAGTAACAGAGTCTAACCTGTTATAGAGGGGTAGTAGTAGTAGTAACAGAGTCTAACCTGTTATAGAGGGTAGTAGTAGTAGTAGTAACAGAGTCTAACCTGTTATAGAGGGTAGTAGTAGTAGTAGTAGTAACAGAGTCTAACCTGTTATAGAGGGTAGAAGTAGTAGTAGTAGTAACAGAGTCTAACCTGTTATAGAGTAGTAGTAGTAGTAACAGAGTCTTACCTGTTATAGAGGGAAGTAGTAGTAACAGAGTCTTACCTGTTATAGAGGGTAGTAGTAGTAGTAGTAGTAACAGAGTCAACCTGTTATAGAGGGTAGAAGTAGTAGTAGTAGTAACAGAGTCTAACCTGTTATAGAGGTAGTAGTAGTAGTAGTAGTAACAGAGTCTAACCTGTTATAGAGTAGGTAGTAGTAGTAGTAACAGAGTCTAACCTGTTACAGAGGGTAGTAGTAGTAGTAGTAACACTGTCTAACCTGTTATAGAGGTAGTAGTAGTAGTAGTAACAGAGTCTAACCTGTTATAGAGGGTAGTAGTAGTAGTAGTAACAGAGTCTAACCTGTTATAGAGGGTAGTAGTAGTAGTAACAGAGTCTAACCTGTTACAGAGGTTAGTAGTAGTAGTAGTAACAGAGTCTAACCTGTTATAGAGGGTAGTAGTAGTAGTAACAGAGTCTAACCTGTTATAGAGGGTAGTAGTAGTAGTAGTAGTAACAGAGTCTAACCTGTTATAGAGGTAGTAGTAGTAGTAGTAGTAACAGAGTCTAACCTGTTATAGAGGGTAGTAGTAGTAGTAGTAGTAACAGAGTCTTACCTGTTATAGAGGGTAGTAGTAGTAGTAACAGAGTCTTACCTGTTATAGAGGGTAGTAGTAGTAGTAACAGAGTCTAACCTGTTATAGAGGGTAGTAGTAGTAGTAGTAGTAGTAACAGAGTCTAACCTGTTATAGAGGGTAGTAGTAGTAGTAGTAGTAACAGAGTCTAACCTGTTATAGAGGGTAGTAGTAGTAGTAGTAGTAACAGAGTCTAACCTGTTATAGAGGGTAGTAGTAGTAGTAGTAGTAACAGAGTCTAACCTGTTATAGAGGGTAGAAGTAGTAGTAGTAGTAACAGAGTCTAACCTGTTATAGAGGGTAGTAGTAGTAGTAGTAGTAACAGAGTCTAACCTGTTATAGAGGGTAGTAGTAGTAGTAGTAGTAACAGAGTCTTACCTGTTATAGAGGGTAGTAGTAGTAGTAACAGAGTCTAACCTGTTATAGAGGGGTAGTAGTAGTAGTAACAGAGTCTAACCTGTTATAGAGGGTAGTAGTAGTAGTAGTAACAGTGTCTAACCTGTTATAGAGGGTAGTAGTAGTAGTAGTAACAGAGTCTAACCTGTTATAGAGGGTAGTAGTAGTAGTACTAACAGTGTCTTACCTGTTATAGAGGGTAGTAGTAGTAGTAGTAGTAGTAACAGAGTCTAACCTGTTATAGAGGGTAGTAGTAGTAGTAACAGAGTCTAACCTGTTATAGAGGGGTAGTAGTAGTAGTAGTAGTAACAGAGTCTAACCTGTTATAGAGGGTAGTAGTAGTAGTAACAGAGGTTAGGGTAGTAGTAGTAGTACTAACAGTGTCTTACCTGTTATAGAGGGTAGTAGTAGTAGTAGTAACAGAGTCTAACCTGTTATAGAGGGTAGTAGTAGTAGTAACAGAGTCTAACCTGTTATAGAGGGTAGTAGTAGTAGTAACAGAGTCTTACCTGTTATAGAGGGTAGTAGTAGTAGTAGTAGTAACAGTGTCTAACCTGTTATAGAGGGTAGTAGTAGTAGTAACAGAGTCTTACCTGTTATAGAGGGTAGTAGTAGTAGTAGTAACAGAGTCTAACCTGTTATAGAGGGGGGTAGTAACAGAGTCTAACCTGTTATAGAGGTAGTAGTAGTAGTAGTAACAGAGTCTAACCTGTTATAGAGGGGTAGTAGTAGTAGTAGTAGTAACAGTGTCTAACCTGTTATAGAGGGTAGTAGTAGTAGTAGTAACAGAGTCTTACCTGTTATAGAGGGTAGTAGTAGTAGTAGTAACAGTGTCTAACCTGTTATAGAGGGTAGTAGTAGTAGTAACAGAATCTAACCTGTTATAGAGGGTAGTAGTAGTAGTAACAGAGTCTAACCTGTTATAGAGGGTAGTAGTAGTAGTAGTAACAGAGTCTAACCTGTTATAGAGGGTAGTAGTAGTAGTAACAGAGTCTAACCTGTTATAGAGGGTAGTAGTAGTAGTAGTAACAGAGTCTAACCTGTTATAGAGGGTAGTAGTAGTAGTAGTAACATAGTCTAACCTGTTATAGAGGGTAGTAGTAGTAGTAGTAGTAGTAACAGAGTCTTACCTGTTATAGAGGGTAGTAGTAGTAGTAGTAACAGAGTCTAACCTGTTATAGAGGGTAGTAGTAGTAGTAGTAGTAACAGAGTCTAACCTGTTATAGAGGGTAGTAGTAGTAGTAGTAATAACAGAGTCTTACCTGTTATAGAGGGTAGTAGTAGTAGTAGTAACAGAGTCTAACCTGTTATAGAGGGTAGTAGTAGTAGTAACAGAGTCTAACCTGTTATAGAGGGTAGTAGTAGTAGTAACAGAGTCTAACCTGTTATAGAGGGTAGTAGTAGTAGTAGTAGTAACAGAGTCTAACCTGTTATAGAGGGTAGTAGTAGTAGTAACAGAGTCTTACCTGTTATAGAGGTAGTAGTAGTAGTAGTAGTAACAGGTCTAACCTGTTATAGAGGTAGTAGTAGTAGTAACAGAGTCTAACCTGTTATAGAGGGTAGTAGTAGTAGTAACAGAGTCTAACCTGTTATAGAGGGTAGTAGTAGTAGTAGTAGTAACAGAGTCTAACCTGTTATAGAGGGTAGTAGTAGTAGTAGTAGTAACAGAGTCTAACCTGTTATAGAGGGTAGAAGTAGTAGTAGTAGTAACAGAGTCTTACCTGTTATAGAGGGTAGTAGTAGTAGTAGTAACAGAGTCTAACCTGTTATAGAGGGTAGTAGTAGTAGTAACAGAGTCTTACCTGTTATAGAGGGTAGTAGTAGTAGTAGTAGTAACAGAGTCTAACCTGTTATAGAGGGTAGAAGTAGTAGTAGTAGTAACAGAGTCTAACCTGTTATAGAGGGTAGTAGTAGTAGTAGTAACAGAGTCTAACCTGTTATAGAGTGTAGTAGTAGTAGTAGTAGTAGTAGTAACAGAGTCTAACCTGTTATAGAGGGTAGTAGTAGTAGTAACAGAGTCTAACCTGTTATGTAGTAGTAGTAGTAACAATTCTAACCTGTTACAGAGGTTAGTAGTAGTAGTAGTAACAGAGTCTAACCTGTTATAGAGGGTAGTAGTAGTAGTAGTAACAGAGTCTAACCTGTTATAGAGGGTAGTAGTAGTAGTAGTAGTAACAGAGTCTAACCTGTTATAGAGGGTAGTAGTAGTAGTATTAGTAACAGAGTCTAACCTGTTATAGAGGGTAGTAGTAGTAGTAACAGAGTCTAACCTGTTATAGAGGGTAGTAGTAGTAGTAACAGAGTCTAAGTTATAGAGGTAGTAGTAGTAGTAGTAACAGAGTCTTACCTGTTATAGAGGGTAGTAGTAGTAGTAGTAACAGAGTCTAACCTGTTATAGAGGGTAGTAGTAGTAGTAGTAGTAGTAACAGAGTCTAACCTGTTATAGAGGGTAGTAGTAGTAGTAGTAGTAACAGAGTCTAACCTGTTATAGAGGGTAGTAGTAGTAGTAGTAGTAACAGAGTCTAACCTGTTATAGAGGGTAGTAGTAGTAGTAGTAACAGAGTCTAACCTGTTATAGAGGGTAGTAGTAGTAGTAGTAACAGAGTCTAACCTGTTATAGAGGGTAGTAGTAGTAGTAGTAACAGAGTCTAACCTGTTATAGAGGGTAGTAGTAGTAGTAGTAGTACTAACAGTGTCTTACCTGTTATAGAGGGTAGTAGTAGTAGTAGTAACAGAGTCTAACCTGTTATAGAGGGTAGTAGTAGTAGTAACAGAGTCTTACCTGTTATAGAGGGTAGTAGTAGTAGTAGTAGTAACAGAGTCTAACCTGTTATAGAGGGTAGTAGTAGTAGTAACAGAGTCTAACCTGTTATAGAGGGTAGTAGTAGTAGTAGTAGTAACAGAGTCTAACCTGTTATAGAGGGTAGGTAGTAGTAGTAACAGAGTCTAACCTGTTATAGAGGGTAGTAGTAGTAGTAGTAGTAACAGAGTCTAACCTGTTATAGAGGTAGTAGTAGCTGTAACAGAGTCTAAGTAGAGGGTAGTAGTAGTAGTAGTAACAGAGTCTTACCTGTTATAGAGGGTAGTAGTAGTAGTACTAACAGTGTCTTACAGTAGAGAGGGTAGTAGTAGTAGTAGTTATAGAGGGGTAGTAGTAGTAGTAACAGAGTCTAACCTGTTATAGAGGGTAGGGTAGTAGTAGGGTAGTAGTAACAGAGTCTAACCTGTTATAGACAGGTAGTAGTAACAGAGTCTAACCTATAGAGGTAGTAGTAGTAGTAGTAACAGAGTCTAACCTGTTATAGAGGGGTAGTAGTAGTAGTAACAGAGTCTTACCTGTTATAGAGGGTAGTAGTAGGTAGTAACAGTGTCTAACCTGTTATAGAGGGTAGTAGTAGTAGTAACAGAGTCTTACCTGTTATAGAGGTAGTAGTAGTAGTAGTAGTAACAGTGTCTAACCTGTTATAGAGGGTAGTAGTAGTAGTAACAGAGTCTTACCTGTTATAGAGGGTAGTAGTAGTAGTAGTAACAGAGTCTAACCTGTTATAGAGGGTAGTAGTAGTAACAGAGTCTAACCTGTTATAGAGGGTAGAAGTAGTAGTAGTAGTAACAGAGTCTAACCTGTTATAGAGGGTAGTAGTAGTAGTAGTAGTAACAGAGTCTAACCTGTTATAGAGAGGGTAGTAGTAGTAACAGAGTTCAACCTGTTGTTAGAGGGTAGTAGTAGTAGTAACAGTGTCTAACCTGTTATAGAGGGTAGTAGTAGTAGTAGTAACAGAGTCTAACCTGTTATAGAGGGTAGTAGTAGTAACAGAGGTTATAGTAGTAGTAGTAGTAACAGTGTCTAACCTGTTATAGAGGGTAGTAGTAGTAGTAACAGAACCTGTTATGAGGGTAGTAGTAGTAGTAGTAACAGAGTCTAACCTTGTTATAGAGTAGTAGTAGTAGTAGTAACAGAGTCTAACCTGTTATAGGGAGTAGTAGTAGTAGTAGTAGTAGTAACAGAGTCTAACCTGTTATAGAGGGTAGTAGTAGTAGTAACAGAGTCTAACCTGTTATAGAGGGTAGTAGTAGTAGTAGTAACAGAGTCTAACCTGTTATAGAGGGTAGTAGTAGTAGTAGTAACATAGTCTAACCTGTTATAGAGGGTAGTAGTAGTAGTAGTAACAGAGTCTAACCTGTTATAGAGGGTAGTAGTAGTAGTAGTAACAGAGTCTTACCTGTTATAGAGGGTAGTAGTAGTAGTAACAGAGTCTAACCTGTTATAGAGGGTAGTAGTAGTAGTAGTAGTAACAGAGTCTAACCTGTTATAGAGGGTAGTAGTAGTAGTAGTAATAACAGTGTCTTACCTGTTATAGAGGGTAGTAGTAGTAGTAGTAACAGAGTCTAACCTGTTATAGAGGGTAGTAGTAGTAGTAACAGAGTCTAACCTGTTATAGAGGGTAGTAGTAGTAGTAACAGAGTCTAACCTGTTATAGAGGGTAGTAGTAGTAGTAGTAGTAACAGAGTCTAACCTGTTATAGAGGGTAGTAGTAGTAGTAGTAGTAACAGAGTCTAACCTGTTATAGAGGGTAGTAGTAGTAGTAACAGAGTCTAACCTGTTATAGAGGGTAGTAGTAGTAGTAGTAGTAACAGAGTCTAACCTGTTATAGAGGGTAGTAGTAGTAGTAACAGAGTCTAACCTGTTATAGAGGGTAGTAGTAGTAGTAGTAATAACAGAGTCTTACCTGTTATAGAGGGTAGTAGTAGTAGTAGTAACAGAGTCTAACCTGTTATAGAGGGTAGTAGTAGTAGTAACAGAGTCTAACCTGTTATAGAGGGTAGTAGTAGTAGTAGTAACAGAGTCTAACCTGTTATAGAGGGTAGTAGTAGTAGTAGTAGTAACAGAGTCTTACCTGTTATAGAGGGTAGTAGTAGTAGTAACAGAGTCTAACCTGTTATAGAGGTAGTAGTAGTAGTAGTAACAGAGTCTAACCTGTTATAGAGGGTAGTAGTAGTAGTAGTAACAGAGTCTAACCTGTTATAGAGGGTAGTAGTAGTAGTAACAGAGTCTAACCTGTTATAGAGGGTAGTAGTAGTAGTAGTAACAGAGTCTAACCTGTTATAGAGGGAGTAGTAGTAGTAGTAGTAGTAACAGTGTCTAACCTGTTATAGAGGGTAGTAGTAGTAGTAGTAGTAACAGTAGTCTAACCTGTTATAGAGGGTAGTAGTAGTAGCTAGTAGTAACAGAGTCTAACCTGTTATAGAGGCAGTAGTAGTAGTAGTAACAGAGTCTAACCTGTTATAGAGGGTAGAGTAGTAGTAGTAGTAGTAACAGAGTCTAACCTGTTATAGAGGGTAGTAGTAGTAGTAGTAGTAACAGAGTCTAACCTGTTATAGAGGGTAGTAGTAGTAGTAGTACAGAGTCTAACTCTGTTATAGAGGGTAGTAGTAGTAGTAACAGAGTCTAACCTGTTATAGAGGGTAGTAGTGTAGTCCTAACTCTGTTATAGAGGGTAGTAGTAGTAGTAGTAGTAACAGAGTCTTACCTGTTATAGAGGGTAGTAGTAGTAGTAGTAACAGAGTCTAACCTGTTATAGAGGGTAGTAGTAGTAGTAGTAGTAACAGAGTCTAACCTGTTATAGAGGGTAGTAGTAGTAGTAGTAACAGTGTCTTACCTGTTATAGAGGGTAGTAGTAGTAGTAGTAACAGAGTCTTACCTGTTATAGAGGGTAGTAGTAGTAGTAACAGAGTCTTACCTGTTATAGAGGGTAGTAGTAGTAGTAACAGAGTCTAACCTGTTATAGAGGGTAGTAGTAGTAGTAGTAGTAACAGAGTCTAACCTGTTATAGAGGGTAGTAGTAGTAGTAGTAACAGAGTCTTACCTGTTATAGAGGGTAGTAGTAGTAGTAGTAGTGACAGAGTCTTACCTGTTATAGAGGGTAGTAGTAGTAGTAGAGTAACAGAGTCTAACCTGTTATAGAGGGTAGTAGTAGTAGTAGTAACAGTGTCTAACCTGTTATAGAGGGTAGTAGTAGTAGTACTAACAGAGTCTTACCTGTTATAGAGGG
>NW_027039706.1:67500-90451 GCF_034236695.1 Oncorhynchus nerka | reverse complement strand
TGTCAGATATATAGTATAGCAGCTCTCTGTGATATAGTGTCTGTCAGATATATAGTATAGCAGCTCTGTGATATAGTGTCTGTCAGATATAGCAGCTCTCTGTGATATAGTGTCTGTCAGATATATATAGTATAGCAGCTCTCTGTGATATAGTGTCTGTCAGATATATAGTATAGCAGCTCTCTGTGATATAGTGTCTGTCAGATATATAGATAGCAGCTCTCTGTGATATAGTGTCTGTCAGATATAGCAGCTCTCTGTGATATAGTGTCTGTCAGATATAGTATAGCAGCTCTCTGTGATATAGTGTCTGTCAGATATATAGTATAGCAGCTCTCTGTGATATAGTGTCTGTCAGATATATAGTATAGCAGCTCTCTGTGATATAGTGTCTGTCAGATATATAGTATAGCAGCTCTCTGTGATATAGTGTCTGTCAGATATAGCAGCTCTCTGTGATATAGTGTCTGTCAGATATATAGTATAGCAGCTCTCTGTGATATAGTGTCTGTCAGATATATAGTATAGCAGCTCTCTGTGATATAGTGTCTGTCAGATATAGCAGCTCTCTGTGATATAGTGTCTGTCAGATATATATATAGTGTCAGCTATAGTGTCTGTCAGATATACAGCTCTCTGTGATATAGTGTCTGTCAGATATATAGTATAGCAGCTCTCTGTGATATAGTGTCTGTCAGATATATAGTATAGCAGCTCTCTGTGATATAGTGTCTGTCAGATATAGCAGCTCTCTGTGATATAGTGTCTGTCAGATATAGCAGCTCTCTGTGATATAGTGTCTGTCAGATATAGCAGCTCTCTGTGATATAGTGTCTGTCAGATATAGCAGCTCTCTGTGATATAGTGTCTGTCAGATATATAGTATAGCAGCTCTCTGTGATATAGTGTCTGTCAGATATAGCAGCTCTCTGTGATATAGTGTCTGTCAGATATATAGTATAGCAGCTCTCTATAGTGTCTGTCATATAGTGTCTCTGTGATATAGTGTCTGTCAGATATAGTATAGCAGCTCTCTGTGTGTCTGTCAGATATAGCAGCTCTCTGTCTGTCAGATATATATAGTATAGCAGCTCTCTGTGATATAGTGTCTGTCAGATATATAGTATATATAGTGTCTGTCAGATATAGCAGCTCTCTGTGATATAGTGTCTGTCAGTATAGCAGCTCTCTGTGATATAGTGTCTGTCAGATATAGCAGCTCTCTGTGATATAGTGTCTGTCAGATATATATATAGTGTCTGTCATAGCAGCTCTCTGTGATATAGTGTCTGTCAGATATATCTCTGTGATATAGTGTCTGTCAGATAGCAGCTCTCTGTGATATAGTGTCTGTCAGATATAGCAGCTCTCTATGATATAGTGTCTGTCAGATATATAGTATAGCAGCTCTCTGTGATATAGTGTCTGTCAGATATAGCAGCTATATAGTATAGCAGCTCTCTGTGATATAGTGTCTGTCAGATATAGCAGCTCTCTGTGATATAGTGTCTGTCAGATATATAGTCTCTGTGATATAGTGTCTGTCAGCAGCTCTCTGTGATATAGTGTCTGTCAGATATAGCAGCTCTCTGTGATATAGTGTCTGTCAGATATAGCAGCTCTCTGTGATATAGTGTCTGTCAGATATAGCAGCTCTCTGTGATATAGTGTCTGTCAGATATATAGTATAGCAGCTCTCTGTGATATAGTGTCTGTCAGATATAGCAGCTCTCTGTGATATAGTGTCTGTCAGATATAGCAGCTCTCTGTGATATGTCTGTCAGATATATAGTCTCTGTGATATAGTGTCTGTCAGATATAGTGTCTGTCAGTATAGCAGCTCTCTGTGATATAGTGTCTGTCAGATATAGCAGCTCTCTGTGATATAGTGTCTGTCAGATATATAGTATAGCAGCTCTCTGTGATATAGTGTCTGTCAGATATAGTGTCTATAGCTCTGTGATATAGTGTCTGTCAGATATATAGTATAGCAGCTCTCTGTGATATAGTGTCTGTCAGATATAGCAGCTCTCTGTGATATAGTGTCTGTCTCTGTGATATATAGCAGCTCTCTGTGATATAGTGTCTGTCAGATATAGCAGCTCTCTGTGATATAGTGTCTGTCAGATATAGCAGCTCTCTGTGATATAGTGTCTGTCAGATATAGCAGCTCTCTGTGATATAGTGTCTGTCAGATATATAGTATAGCAGCTCTCTGTGATATAGTGTCTGTCAGATATATAGTATAGCAGCTCTCTGTGATATAGTGTCTGTCAGATATAGCAGCTCTCTGTGATATAGTGTCTGTCAGATATAGCAGCTCTCTGTGATATAGTGTCTGTCAGATATATAGTATAGCAGCTCTCTGTGATATAGTGTCTGTCAGATATAGCAGCTCTCTGTGATATAGTGTCTGTCAGATATATAGTATAGCAGCTCTCTGTGATATAGTGTCTGTCAGATATATAGCTCTCTGTGATATAGTGTCTGTCAGCTCTCTGTGATATAGTGTCTGTCAGATATATAGTATAGCAGCTCTCTGTGATATAGTGTCTGTCAGATATATAGTATAGCAGCTCTCTGTGATATAGTGTCTGTCAGATATATAGCAGCTCTCTGTGATATAGTGTCTGTCAGATATATAGTATAGCAGCTCTCTGTGATATAATGTCTGTCATATATGTCTGTCAGTATAGCAGCTCTCTGTGATATAGTGTCTGTCAGATATATAGTATAGCAGCTCTCTGTGATATAGTGTCTGTCAGATATATAGTATAGCAGCTCTCTGTGATATAGTGTCTGTCAGATATATAGTATAGCAGCTCTCTGTGATATAGTGTCTGTCAGATATAGCAGCTCTCTGTGATATAGTGTCTGTCAGATATAGCAGCTCTCTGTGATATAGTGTCTGTCAGATATATAGTATAGCAGCTCTCTATGATATAGTGTCTGTCAGATATAGCAGCTCTCTGTGATATAGTGTCTGTCAGATATATAGTATAGCAGCTCTCTGTGATATAGTGTCTGTCAGATATAGCAGCTCTCTGTGATATAGTGTGGATCCAGCAGACGTATTGGGGTTCTGTATTGGATCCTGGGTTCTGTATTGGATCCTGGGTTCTGTATCTGAACCTTGGTTCTGTGTTGGATCCTGGGTTCTGTATCTGAGCCTTGGTTCTGTGTTGGATCCTGGGTTCTGTATTGGATCCTGGGTTCTGTATCTGAGCCTTGGTTCTGTATTGGATCCTGGGTTCTGTATTGGATCCTGGGTTCTGTATTGGATCCTGGGTTCTGTATTGGATCCTGGGTTCTGTATTGGATCCTGGGTTCTGTATTGGATCCTGGGTTCTGTTGGATCCTGGGTTCTGTATTGGATCCTGGGTTCTGTATTGGATCCAGGAGACGTATTGGGGTTCATTCCGTGTCTCCATATGGACCTCATGTACTGGAGTCAAATAACCTTCCAGTTGGACTTTCTGTCTGACGGAACCAATCAGGGCTTTCTGTCTGACGGAACCAATCAGGGCTTTCTGTTTGTTAGTAAAATACCTTTAGTTTCTTATTCTGACGGAACCGATCAGGGTTTTCTGGGCCTCTACTGGCCTCTCTGTCCTCTGTTCTGTACTCTGGTCTCTACTGGCCTCGGTACTCTGGCCCCTCTGGCTTCTACTAGTTTCTACTGTCTACTGGCTTCTCTGATCTCTACTGGCTTCTGTACTCCTGCCTTTCTGTACTCTGGCCTCTTTGGGCTGTTCTGACCCCTACTGTCCTTTCTGTTCTCTGTACTCTGGCCTCTTTGGGCTGTTCTGGCCCCTACTGGCCTCTCTGGCTCTGTACTCTGGCCTCTTTGGGCTATTCTGACCCCTACTGTCCTCTCTGTTCTCTGTACTCTGGCCTCTTTGGGCTGTTCTGACCCCTACTGGCCTCTCTGTTCTCTGTACTCGTCCACCCCCCCACTTCCTTCCTTCCTTCCTTTCCTTCCTTCCTTCCTCAGCTCCTCTTATAGTGTGAACTCTGCTTCCTGCACTGTGCTGTCATCTGCGATCTCTCTTAGCTCAGTGTCCTGTTATCAGGATCAGTTTTACCTGACGATATGTTACTCTGCATGACATCGTAGCACAACATGAACCCAGGTATCTGAGACTTAGATGGTAGACAGTTGCTGAACAATGAACCCAGATATCTAAGACTTAGCTGGCAGACTGTTGCTGAACAATGAACCCAGGTATCTAAGACTTAGATGGCAGACTGTTGCTGAACAATGAACCCAGGTATCTAAGACTTAGATGGTAGACTGTTGCTGAACAATGAACCCAGGTATCTAAGACTTAGATGGCAGACTGTTGCTGAACAATGAACCCAGGTATCTAAGACTTAGATGGCAGACTGTTGCTGAACAATGAACCCAGGTATCTAAGACTTAGATGGTAGACTGTTGCTGAACAATGAACCCAGGTATCTAAGACTTAGATGGCAGACTGTTGCTGAACAATGAACCCAGGTATCTAAGACTTAGATGGCAGACTGTTGCTGAACAATGAACCCAGGTATCTAAGACTTAGATGGCAGACTGTTGCTGAACAATGAACCCAGGTATCTAAGACTTAGATGGTAGACTGTTGCTGAACAATGAACCCAGGTATCTAAGACTTAGATGGTAGACAGTTGCTGAACAATGAACCCAGGTATCTAAAACTTAGATGGCAGACTGTTGCTGAACAATGAACCCAGGTATCTAAGACTTAGATGGCAGACTGTTGCTGAACAATGAACCCAGGTATCTAAGACTTAGCTGGCAGACTGTTGCTGAACAATGAACCCAGATATCTAAGACTTAGCTGGCAGACTGTTGCTGAACAATGAACCCAGATATCTAAGACTTAGCTGGCAGACTGTTGCTGAACAATGAACCCAGATATCTAAGACTTAGCTGGCAGACTGTTGCTGAACAATGAACCCAGATATCTAAGACTTAGCTGGCAGTGTCAGTTCAAGCAGGACAACGGTAGACAGTTGCTGAACAGTCCAATATGTTTTTAACATTCCTTCGTAGTAAAGAATAAACAGTAATGTGGACTTGTTTTACAGTGCCAGGTGTTCAGCTGACAAATGAGACTGGTCGTAATTTACCCGTCTGTACGCGTCATTGACATCTTTCATAGTTACACCATCGTTGTTCTGTTCATTTCCCATGTCAGGTTTATGTTTGATTTCACCTTCAATTAACCAGGTAGGCCAGATCACCTTTATTTAACCAGGTAGGCTTGTTGAGAACATGTTCTCATTTACAACTGCGACCTGGCCAAGATAAAGCAAAGCAGTTCGACACATACAACAACAGAGTTACACATGGAGTAAACAATAAACAAGGCAATAACACAATAAACAAGTCAATGACAGTAGAGAAAAGAAAGTCTATATACAGTGTGTGCAAAAGGCATGCGGAGGTAGGCAATAAATGGGCCATAGGAGCGAATAATTACAATTTAGCAGATTAACACTGGAGTGATAGAGGAGCAGATGATGATGTGCAAGTAGAGATACAGGTGTGCAAAAGAGCAGAACAGTAAATAAAAACAGTATGGGGATGAGGTAGGTAGATTGGGTGGGCTATTTACAGATGGACTATCAGAATCATAAAACACGGGACGAGATGTTACTGTCCATTGTGCCAATAGATGGTCTGCACTCACATGAGAGATGGACTATGTACAGCTGCAGCGATCGGTTGGCTGCTCAGATAGTTGATGTTTAAAGTTGGTGAGGGAAATAAGTCTCCAACTTCAGCGATTTGTTTTACAATTCGTTCCAGTCACTGGCAGCAGAGAACTGGAAGGAAAGGAGGCCAAATGAGGTGTCTACTCTGCCTGACAACAGAACTCTGTTTCTCACTCTGCCTGACAACAGAACTCTGTTTCCCGCGTCAGTCCTCTACTCTGCCTGACAACAGAACTCTGTTTCCCTGTGTCAGTCCTCTACTCTGCCTGACAACAGAACCCTGTTTCCCGCGTCAGTCCTCTACTCTGCCTGACAACAGAACCCTGTTTCCCGTGTCAGTCCTCTACTCTGCCTGACAACAGAACCCTGTTTCCCGCGTCAGTCCTCTACTCTGCCTGACAACAGAACTCTGTTTCCCGCGTCAGTCCTCTACTCTGCCTGACAACAGAACTCTGTTTCCCGCGTCAGTCCTCTACTCTGCCTGACAACAGAACTCTGACCCCGTTAGAGGAAGAAACCGGAAATGTCCATGTTCCGTTCTGGAAAACCCCACCGGTCGTCGTCCTGAGTTAAATGGATGCTGATTGTGTTGTTTGGTGTCTGGGGACGTGACTATCTTTCAGAAGCCAAGCAAGGAGTCGCTGTTAAAGGATCTACTGATGATATGGAGGTTGCATCCTCATGTTTTAGATATGGGTCGTAGGGAGGATGTTACCATACAGTATTGATATGGGTCGTAGGGAGGATGTTACCATACAGTATTGATATGGGTCGTAGGGAGGATGTTACCATACAGTATTGATATGGGTCGTAGGGAGGATGTTACCATACAGTATTGATATGGGTCGTAGGGAGGATGTTACAGTGATGTATTGATACGGGTCGTAGGGAGAATGTTACCGTGATGTATTGATATGGGTCGTAGGGAGGATGTTATAATACAGTATTGATACGGGTCGTAGGGAGGATGTTACCATACAGTATTGATATGGGTCGTAGGGAGGATGTTACCATACAGTATTGATATGGGTCGTAGGGAGGCTGTTACCATACAGTATTGATATGGGTTGTAGGGAGGATGTTACCATACAGTATTGATATGGGTCGTAGGGAGGATGTTATCGTGATGTATTGATACGGGTCGTAGGGAGGATGTTACCATACAGTATTGATATGGGTCGTAGGGAGCATGTTACATTTACATTACATTTAAGTCATTTAGCAGACGCTCTTATCCAGAGCGACTTACAAATTGGTGCATTCACCAATACAGTATTGATACGGGTCGTAGGGAGGATGTTACTGTGATGTATTGATATGGGTCGTAGGGAGGATGTTACCGTGATGTATTGATATGGGTCGTAGGGAGGATGTTACCATACAGTATTGATACGGGTCGTAGGGAGGATGTTACCATACAGTATTGATATGGGTCGTAGGGAGCATGTTACCATACAGTATTGATACGGGTCGTAGGGAGGATGTTACTGTGATGTATTGATATGGGTCGTAGGGAGGATGTTACCGTGATGTATTGATATGGGTCGTAGGGAGGATGTTACCATACAGTATTGATATGGGTCGTAGGGAGGATGTTACCATACAGTATTGATACGGGTCGTAGGGAGGATGTTACCATACAGTATTGATACGGGTCGTAGGGAGGATGTTACCATACAGTATTGATACGGGTCGTAGGGAGGATGTTACCATACAGTATTGATACGGGTCGTAGGGAGGATGTTACCATACAGTATTGATACGGGTCGTAGGGAGGATGTTACCATACAGTATTGATATGGGTCGTAGGGAGGATGTTACCGTGATGTATTGATACGGGTCGTAGGGAGGATGTTACTGTGATGTATTGATACGGGTCGTAGGGAGGATGTTACTGTGATGTATTGATACGGGTCATAGGGAGGATGTTACCGTGATGTATTGATATGGGTCGTAGGGAGGATGTTACTGTGATGTATTGATACGGGTCGTAGGGAGGATGTTACCATAATGTATTGATATGGGTCGTAGGGAGGATGTTACCATACAGTATTGATATGGGTCGTAGGGAGGATGTTACCATACAGTATTGATACGGGTCGTAGGGAGGATGTTACCATACAGTATTGATATGGGTCGTAGGGAGGATGTTACCATACAGTATTGATACGGGTCGTAGGGAGGATGTTATCATATTGTATTGATACGGGTCGTAGGGAGGATGTTATCATATAGTATTGATATGGGTCGTAGGGAGGATGTTATCATATAGTATTGATATGGGTCGTAGGGAGGATGTTATTGTGATGTATTGATACGGGTCGTAGGGAGGATGTTACCATACATTATTGATATGGGTCGTAGGGAGGATGTTATCGTGATGTATTGATATGGGTCGTAGGGAGGATGTTATCGTGATGTATTGATACGGGTCGTAGGGAGGATGTTACCATACAGTATTGATATGGGTCGTAGGGAGGATGTTACCATACAGTATTGATATGGGTCGTAGGGAGGATGTTACCATACAGTATTGATATGGGTCGTAGGGAGGATGTTACCATACAGTATTGATATGGGTCGTAGGGAGGATGTTACTGTGATGTATTGATATGGGTCGTAGGGAGGATGTTACCATACAGTATTGATATGGGTCGTAGGGAGGATGTTACCATACAGTATTGATATGGGTCGTAGGGAGGATGTTACCATACAGTATTGATATGGGTCGTAGGGAGGATGTTACCATACAGTATTGATATGGGTCGTGGGAGGATGTTACCATACAGTATTGATATGGGTCGTAGGGAGGATGTTACTGTGATGTATTGATATGGGTCGTAGGGAGGATGTTACCATACAGTATTGATATGGGTCGTAGGGAGGATGTTACCATACAGTATTGATATGGGTCGTAGGGAGGATGTTACCATACAGTATTGATATGGGTCGTAGGGAGGATGTTACCATACAGTATTGATATGGGTCGTAGGGAGGCTGTTACCATACAGTATTGATATGGGTTGTAGGGAGGATGTTACCATACAGTATTGATATGGGTCGTAGGGAGGATGTTATCGTGA
Organism: Oncorhynchus nerka; assembly: GCF_034236695.1. Classification (NCBI taxonomy): domain Eukaryota; kingdom Metazoa; phylum Chordata; class Actinopteri; order Salmoniformes; family Salmonidae; genus Oncorhynchus; species Oncorhynchus nerka. Next base: position 81,650 of record NW_027039706.1, on the reverse strand, counting down.
TGTATTGATACGGGTCGTAGGGAGGATGTTACCATACAGTATTGATATGGGTCGTAGGGAGCATGTTACATTTACATTACATTTAAGTCATTTAGCAGACGCTCTTATCCAGTTTACAAATTGGTGCATTCACCAATACAGTATTGATACGGGTCGTAGGGAGGATGTTACTGTGATGTATTGATATGGGTCGTAGGGAGGATGTTACCGTGATGTATTGATATGGGTCGTAGGGAGGATGTTACCATACAGTATTGATACGGGTCGTAGGGAGGATGTTACCATACAGTATTGATATGGGTCGTAGGGAGCATGTTACCATACAGTATTGATACGGGTCGTAGGGAGGATGTTACTGTGATGTATTGATATGGGTCGTAGGGAGGATGTTACCGTGATGTATTGATATGGGTCGTAGGGAGGATGTTACCGTGATGTATTGATATGGGTCGTAGGGAGGATGTTACCATACAGTATTGATACGGGTCGTAGGGAGGATGTTACCATACAGTATTGATACGGGTCGTTAGGGAGGATGTTACCATACAGTATTGATTGAGGGAGGATGTTACCATACAGTATTGATACGGGTCGTAGGGAGGATGTTACCATACAGTATTGATACGGGTCGTAGGGAGGATGTTACCATACAGTATTGATATGGGTCGTAGGGAGGATGTTACCGTGATGTATTGATACGGGTCGTAGGGAGGATGTTACTGTGATGTATTGATACGGGTCGTAGGGAGGATGTTACTGTGATGTATTGATACGGGTCATAGGGAGGATGTTACCGTGATGTATTGATATGGGTCGTAGGGAGGATGTTACTGTGATGTATTGATACGGGTCGTAGGGAGGATGTTACCATAATGTATTGATATGGGTCGTAGGGAGGATGTTACCATACAGTATTGATATGGGTCGTAGGGAGGATGTTACCATACAGTATTGATACGGGTGAGGGAGGATGTTACCATACAGTATTGATATGGGTCGTAGGGAGGATGTTACCATACAGTATTGATACGGGTCGTAGGGAGGATGTTATCATATTGTATTGATACGGTCGTAGGGAGGATGTTATCATATAGTATTGATATGGGTCGTAGGGAGGATGTTATCATATAGTATTGATATGGGTCGTAGGGAGGATGTTATTGTGATGTATTGATACGGGTCGTAGGGAGGATGTTACCATACATTATTGATATGGGTCGTAGGGAGGATGTTATCGTGATGTATTGATATGGGTCGTAGGGAGGATGTTATCGTGATGTATTGATACGGGTCGTAGGGAGGATGTTACCATACAGTATTGATACGGGTCGTAGGGAGGATGTTACCATACAGTATTGATATGGGTCGTAGGGAGGATGTTACCATACAGTATTGATATGGGTCGTAGGGAGGATGTTACCATACAGTATTGATATGGGTCGTAGGGAGGATGTTACCATACAGTATTGATATGGGTCGTAGGGAGGATGTTACTGTGATGTATTGATATGGGTCGTAGGGAGGATGTTACCATACAGTATTGATATGGGTCGTAGGGAGGATGTTACCATACAGTATTGATATGGGTCGTAGGGAGGATGTTACCATACAGTATTGATATGGGTCGTAGGGAGGATGTTACCATACAGTATTGATACGGGTCGTAGGGAGGATGTTACCGTGATGTATTGATATGGGTCGTAGGGAGGATGTTACCATACAGTATTGATATGGGTCGTAGGGAGGATGTTACCATACAGTATTGATATGGGTCGTAGGGAGGATGTTACCATACAGTATTGATATGGGTCGTAGGGAGGATGTTACCATACAGTATTGATATGGGTCGTAGGGAGGATGTTACCATACAGTATTGATACGGGTCGTAGGGAGGATGTTACCATACAGTATTGATATGGGTCGTAGGGAGGATGTTACCATACAGTATTGATATGGGTCGTAGGGAGGATGTTACCGTGATGTATTGATACGGGTCGTAGGGAGGATGTTACCATGCAGTATTGATACGGGTCGTAGGGAGGATGTTACCATAATGTATTGATACGGGTCGTAGGGAGGATGTTACCATACAGTATTGATATGGGTCGTAGGGAGGATGTTACCATACAGTATTGATACGGGTCGTAGGGAGGATGTTACCGTGATGTATTGATATGGGTCGTAGGGAGGATGTTACCGTGCAGTATTGATATGGGTCATAGGGAGGATGTTACCATGCAGTATTGATACGGGTCGTAGGGAGGATGTTACCATAATGTATTGATACGGGTCGTAGGGAGGATGTTACCATACAGTATTGATACGGGTCGTAGGGAGGATGTTACCATGCAGTATTGATATGGGTCGTAGGGAGGATGTTACCATGCAGTATTGATATGGGTCGTAAGGAGGATGTTACTGTGATGTATTGATACGGGTCGTAGGGAGGATGTTACCATGCAGTATTGATACGGGTCGTAGGGAGGATGTTACCATACAGTATTGATACGGGTCGTAGGGAGGATGTTACCATAATGTATTGATACGGGTCGTAGGGAGGATGTTACCATACAGTATTGATACGGGTCGTAGGGAGGATGTTACCATACAGTATTGATACGGGTCGTAGGGAGGATGTTACCATACAGTATTGATACGGTTCGTAGGGAGGATGTTACCATATAGTATTGATACGGGTCGTAGGGAGGATGTAAATCACAGTCCTGAACACTGATAGGCCACTAGATACTGCCTGATCTGTGTAAATCACAGTCCTGAACACTGATAGGCCACTAGATACTGCCTGATCTGTGTAAATCAGAGTCCTGAACACTGATAGGCCACTAGATACTGCCTGATCTGTGTAAATCACATGCCTGAACACTGATAGGCCACTAGATACTGCCTGATCTGTGTAAATCACAGTCGTGAACACTGATAGGCCACTAGATACTGCCTGATCTGTGTAAATCACAGTCCTGAACACTGATAGGCCACTAGATACTGCCTGATCTGTGGTGTTCAGTGTTGTTGTTTAGGGGTTGTTGGTATCCATGGTAACAGCAGTGAATGATGGTAGTACGCCAGGCATGGTTTACTGCTATGACCACATCTGACCGTTGACACGTGTGTGTGTGTGTGTCACAATATTTGCTATACACACACACACACACACACACACATACACACACACACATCCCCTGCGGTGTGTAACCACAGCCACGGCTCATAATCGTCTGACAGTTGTTTTAGATGGCTGGTTTCCCTCTCTGAAAGGAGATATGCTCTTGTCTCTCTGTGTCTGTCTGTCGGTCTGAACTTGATCTACTGCAGAGTCTGAATCTGGGCTTTACAGTGTTTACTATATCTCTACTGTAATTTACAGTCCTGAGGCTCCATGTCTCAAGGTTTCAGAGTAGAAGTGCTGATTTATGATCAGTTCTGCCTTTTGAGGTCCCAAATGAATCAGATAACATGGACATGGAGGACCTGTAGATCAGTGTACAGGGTAACCCCTAACTAAACACTACAGTAGACCTATCTAACCAACCCCACTGCTCTAAGGGGGGGGGGGGTAACCCCTAACTAAACACTACAGTAGACCTATCTAACCAACCCCACTGCTCTAAGGGGGAGGGGGGGGGAGGTAACCCCTAACTAAACACTACAGTAGACCTATCTAACCAACCCCACTGCTCTAAGGGGGGAGGTAACCCCTAACTAAACACTACAGTAGACCTATCTAACCAACCCCACTGCTCTAAGGGGGGGGTAACCCCTAACTAAACACTACAGTAGACCTATCTAACCAACCCCACTGCTCTAAGGGGGGGGGGGGGGGTGTAACCCGGCCGCGTGGGATGTAATTGTTAACCTCATCTCTTTGATCTCTTTCAGAGAAGCTGTACAACTCTCATGGACCTGAGCTCCGGAGGTCCCTGTTCTCCCTCAAGCAGCTCTTCGAGGTAGATAGAGTATATTATCTCTGGCAGAGACCAGTATATTATCTCTGGCAGAGACCAGTATATTATCTCTGGCAGAGACCAGTATATTATCTCTGGCAGAGACCAGTATATTATCTCTGGCAGAGACCAGTATATCTCTGGCAGAGACCAGTATCTCTGGCAGAGACCAGTATATTATCTCTGGCAGAGACCAGTATATTATCTCTGGCAGAGACCAGTATATTATCTCTGGCAGAGACCAGTATATTATCTCTGGCAGAGACCAGTATATTATCTCTGGCAGAGACCAGTATATTATCTCTGGCAGAGACCAGTATATTATCTCTGGCAGAGACCAGTATATTATCTCTGGCAGAGACCAGTATATTATCTCTGGCAGAGACCAGTATATTATCTCTGGCAGAGACCAGTATATTATCTCTGGCAGAGACCAGTATATTATCTCTGGCAGAGACCAGTATATTATCTCTGGCAGAGACCAGTATATTATCTCTGGCAGAGACCAGTATATTATCTCTGGCAGAGACCAGTATATTATCTCTGGCAGAGACCAGTATATTATCTCTGGCAGAGACCAGTATATTATCTCTGGCAGAGACCAGTATATTATCTCTGGCAGAGACCAGTATATTATCTCTGGCAGAGACCAGTATATTATCTCTGGCAGAGACCAGTATATTATCTCTGGCAGAGACCAGTATATTATCTCTGGCAGAGACCAGTATATTATCTCTGGCAGAGACCAGTATATTATATATGGCAGAGACCAGTATATTATCTCTGGCAGAGACCAGTATATTATCTCTGGCAGAGACCAGTATATTATCTCTGGCAGAGACCAGTATATTATCTCTGGCAGAGACCAGTATATTATCTCTGGCAGAGACCAGTATATTATCTCTGGCAGAGACCAGTATATTATCTAATCCAATACTAGACATGACTGAGTCCCACCCACCGTTTATTCAACATGTGCTGATTCTCCATATCACATCGACCACCCTCTTCCTCCTCTTCCTCGCTCTGTGAGCTGGTGCCAACAGGGCCAGTGGAGACAGCTCTACTCTGTGTCTGATAGGACTGGAACAGAGGAACCTGGAAGAATGGAGATGGGGGGGTGGGGAGAGAGAGGGGGGGGGAGACGGGCGGTAGAGAGTGGTGAGAGAGAGGGGAGAGAGAGGGGGGGACGGGCGGTAGAGAGTGGAGAGAGAGGGGGAGACTTGGGGAGAGAGCGAGAGGGGGAGACTGGGAGAGATGGGGGAGACGGAGAGAGGGGAGATGGGGAGACTGGGAGAGAGAGGGGAGATGGGGAGACAGAGAGAGAGAGCGAGGGGAGACTGGGGGAGAGAGAGAGCGAGCGAGGGGGAAGACTGGGAGAGAGAGAGAGCGAGCGAGGGGAAGACTGGGAGAGAGAGAGAGCGAGCGAGGGGGAAGACTGGGAGAGAGAGAGAGCGAGCGAGGGGGAAGACTGGGAGAGAGAGAGAGCGAGCGAGGGGAAGACTGGGAGAGAGAGAGAGCGAGCGAGGGGGAAGACTGGGAGAGAGAGAGCGAGCGAGGGGGAAGACTGGGAGAGAGAGCGAGGGGGAGACTGGGAGAGAGAGAGAGAGAGCGAGGGAGACTGGGAGAGAGGGGGAGACTGGGAGAGAGAGAGAGCGAGGGGGGAGACTGGGAGAGAGCGAGAGAGAGCGAGGGGGAGACTGGGAGAGAGAGAGAGAGAGAGAGAGAGAGAGAGAGAGCGAGGGGGAGACTGAGAGAGAGAGAGAGCGAGGGGGAGACTGGGAGAGAGAGAGAGAGAGCGAGGGGGAGACTGGGAGAGAGAGAGAGCGAGGGGGAGACTGGGAGAGAGAGAGAGCGCGAGGGGGAGACTGGGAGAGAGAGAGAGAGAGCGAGGGGGGAGACTGGGAGAGAGAGAGAGAGAGCGAGGGGGAGACTGGGAGAGAGAGAGAGAGCGAGGGGGAGACTGGGAGAGAGAGCGAGGGGGATACTGGGAGAGAGAGCGAGGGGATACTGGCAGAGAGAGAGAGAGCGAGGGGGAGACTGGGAGAGAGAGAGAGGGGGGAGACTGGGAGAGAGAGCGAGGGGAGACTGGGAGAGAGAGAGAGAGAGAGACTGAGAGAGAGAGCGAGGGGAGACTGGGAGAGAGAGCGAGGGGGAGACTGGGAGAGAGCGAGGGGGGAGACTGGGAGAGAGAGAAAGCGAGGGGGGTAGAGCGAGGAGGGGGGGGAAAGAGAGCACATACCAGTCATGCCAGAGACTTCATTGTAATCATTTGAGAGATGAAGGCTTGATAATTGAAGTAAATGTGCAGGGCGTGTCCTCAAACAGGGACATGTGACCTGCTCTGGTCCAATGGAAACGTCCTCAAACAGGGACATGTGACCTGCTCTGGTCCAATGGAAACGTCCTCAAACAGGGACATGTGACCTGCTCTGGTCCAATGGAAACGTCCTCAAACAGGGACATGTGTCCTGCTCTGGTCCAATGGAAACGTCCTCAAACAGGGTCGTGTGTCCTGCTCTGGTCCAATGGAAACGTCCTCAAACAGGGACATGTGACCTGCTCTGGTCCAATGGAAACGTCCTCAAACAGGGACATGTGACCTGCTCTGGTCCAATGGAAACGTCCTCAAACAGGGACATGTGACCTGCTCTGGTCCAATGGAAACGTCCTCAAACAGGGACATGTGACCTGCTCTGGTCCAATGGAAACGTCCTCAAACAGGGACATGTGACCTGCTCTGGTCCAATGGAAACGTCCTCAAACAGGGACATGTGACCTGCTCTGGTCCAATGGAAACGTCCTCAAACAGGGTCGTGTGTCCTGCTCTGGTCCAATGGAAACGTCCTCAAACAGGGACCTACCTGACTACTTCTTATCAGTGCTGGACTTGGACTGAAACATGTTACCCAGTACTCATTTCTGGGTGCTGGTACCGTTTTTACATTTAGGGACAGGAAATCGTTTTTGAGCTAATATTCTATATCAGAGGGAACAGGAGCTCCAGCTGTAGCACATGTTTGAGGTGCCGGTACTCGGCTCCGGTGAGCTCCTGCCAAAAGTCATTCTTATCACCTTGATCAAATGGTCTCCAGCTGTGTCTGTCCCGAGCTCACTGGGCAGGGACACTCTGAGGGACCAGGATAGTTGATACAATGTTGCTAGTTTGCTGGTGAGACCTTCAGGTTGGAGCCATTGTTAGTTAATAGTTGGTACAATGTTGCTAGTTTGCTGGTGAGACCTTCAGGTTGGAGCCATTGTTAGTTAATAGTTGATACAATGTTGCTAGTTTGCTGGTGAGACCTTCAGGTTGGAGCCATTGTTAGTTAATAGTTGGTACAATGTTGCTAGTTTACTGGTGAGACCTTCAGGTTGGAGCCATTGTTAGTTAATAGTTGATACAATGTTGCTGGTGAGACCTTCAGGTTGGAGTCATTGTTAGTTAATAGTTGATACAATGTTGCTGGTGAGACCTTCATTTTGGAGCCATTGTTAGTTAATAGTTGATACAATGTTGCTGGTGAGACCTTCAGGTTGGAGTCATTGTTAGTTGATACAATGTTGCTGGTGAGACCTTCATGTTGGAGTCATTTTTAGTTAATAGTTGATACAATGTTGCTGGTGAGACCTTCATGTTGGAGTCATTTTTAGTAAATAGTTGATACAATGTTGCTAGTTTACTAGTGAGACCTTCAGGCTGGAACCATTGTTAGTTAATAGTTGATACAATGTTGCTGGTGAGACCTTCAGGTTGGAGCCATTTTTAGTTAATAGTTGATACAATGTTGCTAGTTTACTAGTGAGACCTTCAGGCTGGAACCATTGTTAGATAATAGTTGATACAATGTTGCTAGTTTACTAGTGAGACCTTCAGGCTGGAACCATTGTTAGATAATAGTTGATACAATGTTGCTAGTTTACTAGTGAGACCTTCAGGTTGGAGCCATTTTTAGTTAATAGTTGATACAATGTTGCTAGTTTGTTGCAGAAAGGCCATGTGTGTTTTATTTTTATCATGATATATCTATATATATATATCTACCTGCAGGATGCAATATTTTAATCTGTTGGCTGTTTTTACATAGTTGCCAATGGCAACAGAAGTTACTTTTTAGGTTTGTCATTTACATTCTGGATAGAGTTTTGATTAACTACATGACAATGATTTTGAGATACTTTTGTGTATATATATATATATAAAATACAAATACACTATATATACAAAAGTATGTGGACACCCCTTTAATTTAGTGGATTCGGCTAATACAGCCACACCTGTTGCTGAAATCGAGCACACATCCCATGCAATCTCCATAGACAAACATTGGCAGTAGAATGGCCCATACTGAAGAGCTCAGTGACTTTCAACGTGGCACCGTCATAGGATGCCACCTTTCCAACAAGTCAGTTCGTCAAATTTCTGCCCCGGGCCAACTGTAAGTGCTGTTATTGTGAAGTGGAAACATCTAGAAGCAGCTCAGCCACACAAGCAGGGCCGCACTACTCTAGTGTGCGGGGAACATTAACTGTCTGTTTGGGGTCTAAACTGCGTCTAAGCAGGGTTTCTATGGTATCCTCTCTGTTAACAATCTGCTGTGTGGTTGCGGTGTGTTGTAGGACGATAAAGACCTGGTGCCAGAGTTTGTGAATTCAGAAGGCTTGACGTGTTTCATCAAGGTTGGAACGGAGGCAGACCACAACTACCAGAACTACATTCTCCGAGGTGAGTACGATCTCAACAATCATTTTCATTTAACCTTTTATTTAACTAGGCAAGTCAGTTAAGAACAGATTCTTATTTACAATGACGGCCTACCGGGGAACAGTGGGTTAACTACCTTGTTCAGGGGGCAGAACGACAGATTTTTTGTCAGCTCAGGGATTCGATCCAGCAACCTTTTGGTTACTAGTCCAACGCTCTAACCACTAGACTACCTGCCTGCCCCACTCATCTAACAGACTCACCTACCTTATATATCACTAATCGTTTTCTCAGACGTACATATTTCAGAACAAGTTTGCAATGAATGTTACACAGTAAAATACCTCGATACTTTTACAATTATTAGTGTTAACAAAGATACTGAGGATACTGAACGTTAGGGCTTTAGTATCGTGATACTGAATGTCAGGGCTTTAGTGTCGTGATACTGAGGACGCTGAACGTCAGGGCTTTAGTATCGTGATACTGAGGACGCTGAACGTCAGGGCTTTAATATCGTGATACTGAACGTCAGGGCTTTAATATCGTGATGCTGAACGTCAGGGCTTTAGTATCGTGATACTGAGGACGCTGAATGTCAGGGCTTTAGTATCGTGATACTGAACGTCAGGGCTTTAGTATCGTGATACTGAGGACGCTGAACGTTAGGGCTTTAGTATCGTGATACTGAGGACGCTGAACGTCAGGGCTTTAATATCGTGATACTGAACGTCAGGGCTTTAGTATCGTGATACTGAGGACGCTGAACGTTAGGGCTTTAGTATCGTGATACTGAGGACGCTGAACGTCAGGGCTTTAGTATCGTGATACTGAACGTCAGGGCTTTAGTATCGTGATACTGAGGACGCTGAACGTTAGGGCTTTAGTATCGCGATACTGAGGACGCTGAACGTCAGGGCTTTAGTATCGTGATACTGAGGACGCTGAACGTCAGGGCTTTAGTATCGTGATACTGAGGACGCTGAACGTTAGGGCTTTAGTATCGTGATACTGAACGTCAGGGCTTTAGTATCGTGATACTGAACGGCAGGGCTTTAGTATCGTGATACTGAACGGCAGGGCTTTAGTATCGTGATACTGAATGTCAGGGCTTTAGTATCGTGATACTGAGGACGCTGAACGTTAGGGCTTTACTATCGTGATACTGAGGACGCTGTACATTAGGGCTTTAGTATCGTGATACTGAACGTCAGGGCTTTAGTGTCGTGATACTGAGGACGCTGAACGTCAGGGCTTTAGTATCGTGATACTGAGGACGCTGAACGCCAGGGCTTTAGTATCGTGATACTGAACGTCAGGGCTTTAGTATCGCGATACTGAACGTCTGGGCTTTAGTATCGCGATACTGAACGTTAGGGCTTTAGTATCGTGATACTGAACGTCAGGGCTTTAGTGTTGTGATACTGAGGACGCTGAACGTCAGGGCTTTAGTATCGTGATACTGAGGACGCTGAACGTCAGGGCTTTAGTATCGTGATACTGAACGTCAGGGCTTTAGTATCGTGATACTGAACGTCAGGGCTTTAGTATCGTGATACTGAACGTCAGGGCTTTAGTATCGTGATACTGAGGACGCTGAACGTCAGGGCTTTAGTATCGTGATACTGAGGACGCTGAACGTTAGGGCTTTAGTATCGTGATACTGAACGTCAGGGCTTTAGAATCGTGATACTGAACGTCAGGGCTTTAGTATCGTGATACTGAACGTCAGGGCTTTAGTATCGTGATACTGAACGTCAGGGCTTTAGTATCGTGATACTGAACGTCAGGGCTTTAGTATCGTGATACTGAACGGCAGGGCTTTAGTATCGTGATACTGAACGGCAGGGCTTTAGTGTCGTGATACTGAGGATGCTGAACGTCAGGGCTTTAGTATCGTGATACTGAACGTCAGGGCTTTAGTATCGTGATACTGAGGACGCTGAACGTCAGGGCTTTAGTATCATGATACTGAACGTCAGGGCTTTAGTATCGTGATACTGAGGACGCTGAACGTCAGGGCTTTAGTATCGTGATACTGAGGACGCTGAACGTTAGGGCTTTAGTATCGTGATACTGAACGTCAGGGCTTTAGAATCGTGATACTGAACGTCAGGGCTTTAGTATCGTGATACTGAACGTCAGGGCTTTAGTATCGTGATACTGAACGTCAGGGCTTTAGTATCGTGATACTGAACGTCAGGGCTTTAGTATCGTGATACTGAACGTCAGGGCTTTAGTATCGTGATACTGAACGTCAGGGCTTTAGTATCGTGATACTGAACGTCAGGGCTTTAGTATCGTGATACTGAGGACGCTGAACGTTAGGGCTTTACTATCGTGATACTGAGGACGCTGTACGTTAGGGCTTTAGTATCGTGATACTGAACGTCAGGGCTTTAGTGTCGTGATACTGAGGACGCTGAACGTCAGGGCTTTAGTATCGTGATACTGAGGACGCTGAACGTCAGGGCTTTAGTATCGTGATACTGAGGACACTGAACGTCAGGGCTTTAGTATCGTGATACTGAATGTCAGGGCTTTAGTATCGTGATACTGAGGACGCTGAACGTTAGGGCTTTACTATCGTGATACTGAGGACTCTGTACGTTAGGGCTTTAGTATCGTGATACTGAACGTCAGGGCTTTAGTGTCGTGATACTGAGGTGATACTGAGGACGCTGAACGTCAGGGCTTTAGTATCGTGATACTGAGGACGCTGAACGTCAGGGCTTTAGTATCGTGATACTGAGGACGCTGAACGTCAGGGCTTTAGTATCATGATACTGAGGATGCTGAACGTCAGGGCTTTAGTATCGTGATACTGAACGTCGGCTTTAGTATCGTGATACTGAACGTCAGGGCTTTAGTATCGTGATACTGAGGTCAGGGCTTTATCGTGATACTGAACGTTAGGGCTTTAGTATCGTGATACTGAGGACGCTGAACGTTAGGGCTTTAGTATCGTGATACTGAATGTCAGGGCTTTAGTATCGTGATACTGAATGTTAGGGCTTTAGTATCGTGGTACTGAGGACGCTGAACGTTAGGGCTTTAGTATCGTGGTACTGAGGACGCTGAACGTTAGGGCTTTAGTATCGTGATACTGAACGTCAGGGCTTTAGTATCGTGATACTGAGGACGCTGAACGTTAGGGCTTTAGTATCGTGATACTGAGGACGCTGAACGTTAGGGCTTTAGTGTGGTGATACTGAACGTCAGGGCTTTAGTGTGGTGATACTGAACGTCAGGGCTTTAGTGTGGTGATACTGAACGTCAGGGCTTTAGTATCGTGATACTGAACGTCAGGGCTTTAGTATCGTGATACTGAACGTCAGGGCTTTAGTGTCTTTGTGTTGCAGCCCCTAATCTGATCTTTGTGTTTCAGCCCTCAGTCAGATCATGCTGTTTGTAGATGGGATGAACGGTGTGATCGACCACAATGACACTGTTCAGTGGCTCTACACTCTCAGTGGCAGTCTGAGGGCTACATACGTGGGACTTTACCGCAGTAGAGTCACTGTCAATGTCAGAGAGAGTCTACTGTCCGTAGACTGAGAGTCTACTGTCCGTAATGTCAGAGAGAGTCTACTGTCCGTAATGTCAGAGAGAGTCTACTGTCCGTAATGTCAGAGAGAGTCTACTGTCCGTAATGTCAGAGAGAGTCTACTGTCCGTAATGTCAGAGAGAGTCTACTGTCCGTAATGTCAGAGAGAGTCTACTGTCCGTAATGTCAGAGAGAGTCTACTGTCCGTAATGTCAGAGAGAGTCTACTGTGTAATGTCAGAGAGAGTCTACTGTCCGTAATGTCAGAGAGAGTCTGCTGTCCGTAATGTCAGAGAGAGAGTCTGCTGTCCGTAATGTCAGAGAGAGAGTCTACTGTCCGTAATGTCAGAGAGAGAGTCTACTGTCCGTAATGTCAGAGAGAGTCTACTGTCCGTAATGTCAGAGAGAGTCTACCGTCTGAACGTCCGTAATGTCAGAGAGAGTCTACCGTCCGTAGTCAGAGCTTTAGTCTCTACGTCCGTAATGTCAGAGAGAGTCTACCGTCCGTTGTCAGGAGAGAGTCTACCGTCCGTAATGTCAGAGAGAGTCTACCGTCCGTAATGTCAGAGAGAGTGTCAGACGTCAGGGCTTCTACCGTCCGTAGAGAGAGTCTACCGTCCGTAATGTCAGGGCTTCTACCGTCCGTAATGAGAGTCTACTCAGAGAGAGTCGAATGTCAGAGTCTACCGTCCGTAATGTCAGAGAGAGTCTACTCCGTAATGTCAGAGGCTTCTACCGTCCGTAATGTCAGAGAGCCCCTAATGTCAGATCTTTGTCCGTTGTCAGAGAGAGTCTACCTCCGTAATGTCAGAGAGAGTCTGTTTGTAGATGTAATGTCAGAGAGAGTCTACCGTCCGTAATGTCAGATGAGAGTCTACAGTGGCTCGTAATGTCAGTGAGAGTCTACCGTCCGTAATGTCAGGGTAGTCTACCGTCCGTAATGTCAGACCTGAGAGTCTACACGTCCGTAATGTCAGAGAGAGTCTACCGTCCGTAATGTCAGAGAGAGTCTACCGTCCGTAATGTCAGAGTCTACCGTCCGTAGAGTCTACCGTCCGTAATGTCAGAGAGAGTCTACCGTCCGTAATGTCAGAGAGAGTCTACCGTCCGTAATGTCAGAGAGAGTCTACCGTCCGTAATGTCAGAGAGAGTCTACCGTCCGTAATGTCAGAGAGAGTCTACCGTCCGTAATGTCAGAGAGAGTCTACCGTCCGTAATGTCAGAGAGAGTCTACCCGTAATGTCCGTAATGTCAGAGAGAGTCTACCGTCCGTAATGTCAGAGAGAGTCTACCGTCCGTAATGTCAGAGAGAGTCTACCGTCCGTAATGTCAGAGAGAGAGTCTAGTCTACAGAGAGAGTCGTCCGTAATGTCAGAGAGAGTCTACCGTCCTACCGTCCGTAATGTCAGAGAGAGTCTACCGTCCGTAATGTCAGAGAGTCTAGTCTACCGTCCGTAATGTCAGAGAGAGTCTAGAATGTCAGAGAGTCTACCGTCCGTAATGTCAGAGAGAGTCTACCGTCCGTAATGTCAGAGAGAGTCTACCGTCCGTAATGTCAGAGAGAGTCTACCGTCCGTAATGTCAGAGAGAGTCTACCGTCCGTAATGTCAGAGAGAGAGAGTCATTACAATAATGTTGTTTTTAATACCATAAATTACTGGGTAGCCTACTCTGCTGACAAACAGATCAATAAATAACGACCTTGTCCACTATTGGCGAGGAGACAAATAGAATGGGTGTCGCCCCCCCCAACACCTGCCCCCCCTCCAAAACATGCCCCCTCCCCCTGATGTCTGTAAGAGACTTAAACACTAGTGTCTCTCGCTCAATAAATGTTTGTAAATCAATCACCTTGCAGCTGCTACAGCTCTGATTTCAGATCTCCTTTTTGAACAGGGAAGTGAGAACAGCCAATGAGATGTGACAGACAGGACAGGGTG
>NW_027039706.1:37500-52500 GCF_034236695.1 Oncorhynchus nerka | reverse complement strand
TCTCCTGTCCTCATCCTTCCCCTCTCTCCTGTCCTCATCCTTCCCCTCTCTCCTGTCCTCATCCTTCCCCTCTCTCCTGTCCTCATCCTTCCCCTCTCTCCTGTCCTCATCCTTCCCCTCTCTCCTGTCCTCATCCTTCCCCTCTCTCCTGTCCTCATCCTTCCCCTCTCCTGTCCTCATCCTTCCCCTCTCTCCTGTCCTCATCCTTCCCCTCTCCTGTCCTCCTGCTTTCCCTCTCTCTCTGTCCTCATCCTTCCCCTCTCTCCTGTCCTCCTGCTTTCCCCTCTCTCCTGTCCTCATCCTTCCCCTCTCTCCTGTCCTCATCCTTCCCCTCTCTCCTGTCCTCATCCTTCCCCTCTCTCCTGCCCTCATCCTTCCCCTCTCTCCTGCCCTCCTCCTTCCCCTCTCTCCTGCCCTCCTCCTTCCCCTCTCCCTGCCCTCCTCCTTCCCCTCTCTCCTGCCCTCCTCCTTCCCCTCTCCCTGCCCTCCTCCTTCCCCTCTCTCCTGTCCTCATCCTTCCCCTCTCTCCTGTCCTCATCCTTCCCCTCTCTCCTGTCCTCATCCTTCCCCTCTCTCCTGTCCTCATCCTTCCCCTCTCTCCTGTCCTCATCCTTCCCCTCTCTCCTGTCCTCATCCTTCCCCTCTCTCCTGTCCTCATCCTTCCCCTCTCTCCTGTCCTCATCCTTCCCCTCTCTCCTGTCCTCATCCTTCCCCTCTCTCCTGTCCTCCTCTCTTCCCCTCTCTCCTGTCCTCCTCTCTTCCCCTCTCTCCTGTCCTCCTCCTTCCCCTCTCTCCTGTCCTCCTCTCTTCCCCTCTCTCCTGTCCTCCTCTCTTCCCCTCTCTCCTGTCCTCCTCTCTTCCCCTCTCTCCTGTCCTCCTCTCTTCCCCTCTCTCCTGTCCTCCTCTCTTCCCCTCTCTCCTGTCCTCCTCTCTTCCCCTCTCTCCTGTCCTCCTCTCTTCCCCTCTCCCCTCTCTCCTGTCCTCTCTCCTCTCCCCCTCCTCATAATGTCTGGTTGCCATCCTGATCTCTTTCCTTGCTGTTGTGGTTGCCCAAAATTCCCTCACTCCCTCCCTCCCTCCCTCCCTCCCTCCCTCCCTCCCTCTTTCTCCTTGTGCAGCTCTGAGCAGGCCAGCCACAGTGCCGTTTGGTGAGTAGCCCTCTGCACGGCCAAAGAATGTGACTTTCTGTGAGGTGCTGTTGTGATTTTAAATCATTATGATAGTTAGTCATTTAAAGGAATGAGAGACAGAGAGAGAGCGGGAACGAGATGGAGGAAGAGAGGAGGGAAGGATGGAGGGAGGAAGAGGGGGAGGGATGAAGCATGGATGAGAAGGGAGGGAGGGAGGGAGGGAGGGAGGGAGGGAGGGAGGGAGGGAGGGAGGGAGGGAGGGAGGGAGGGAGGGAGGGAGCCGCCACGCTGTTCAGACTTCCTGACAACAACCAACAGATGGACCCGTCAATTCAAATCCCCAATTAGAGACTTCTATTCAGGCCTTATGTAAGAGGGCTGTCACTGGTACGTTAGCTGTATAGCTAAAGAGGTTTACCATATTCTGGTTTTAGCTTTATAGCTAAAGAGGGTTACCATATTCTGTGACTGGTATGTGACAGGGTAGCCTGGTGGTTAGAGCGTTGGACTAGTAACCGAAAGGTTGCAAGTTCAAATCCCCGAGCTGACAAGGTACAAATCTGTCGTTCTGCCCCTGAACAAGGCAGTTAACCCACTGTTCCTAGGCCGTCATTGAAAATAAAATTTTGTTCTTAACTGACTTGCCTAGTTAAATAAAGGTAAAATAAAATAAATAAAAATGGTAGCTTTATAGCTAAAGAGGTTTACCATATTCTAGTACGTTAGCTTTATAGCTAAAGAGGTTTACCATATTCTGTCACTGCTACGTTAGCTTAATAGCTAAAGAGGTTTACCATATTCTAGTACGTTAGCTTAATAGCTAAAGAGGTTTACCATATTCTGGTACGTTATTCATATTCTGGTACGCAAGACGGAGCTGCTCTTCCTCCCGGGGAAGGACTGCCCGTTCCATGATCTCGCCATCATGGTTGACAACTCCATCGTGTCCTCCTCCCAGAGCGCTAAGAACCTTGGCGTGATCCTGGACAACACCCTGTCGTTCTCAACTAACATCAAGGCGGTGGCCCGTTCCTGTAGGTTCATGCTCTACAACATCCGCAGAGTACGACCCTGCCTCACACAGGAAGCGGCGCAGGTCCTAATCCAGGCACTTGTCATCTCCCGTCTGGATTACTGCAACTCGCTGTTGGCTGGGCTCCCTGCCTGTGCCATTAAACCCCTACAACTCATCCAGAACGCCGCAGCCCGTCTGGTGTTCAACCTTCCCAAGTTCTCTCACGTCACCCCGCTCCTCCGCTCTCTCCACTGGCTTCCAGTTGAAGCTCGCATCCGCTACAAGACCATGGTGCTTGCCTACGGAGCTGTGAGGGGAACGGCACCTCAGTACCTCCAGGCTCTGATCAGGCCCTACACCCAAACAAGGGCACTGCGTTCATCCACCTCTGGCCTGCTCGCCTCCCTACCACTGAGGAAGTACAGTTCCCGCTCAGCCCAGTCAAAACTGTTCGCTGCTCTGGCCCCCCAATGGTGGAACAAACTCCCTCACGACGCCAGGACAGCGGAGTCAATCACCACCTTCCGGAGACACCTGAAACCCCACCTCTTTAAGGAATACCTAGGATAGGATAAAGTAATCCTTCTCACCCCCCTTAAAAGATTTAGATGCACTATTGTAAAGTGGCTGTTCCACTGGATGTCATAAGGTGAAAGCACCAATTTGTAAGTCGCTCTGGATAAGAGCGTCTGCTAAATGACTTAAATGTAAATGTAAATGTAGCTTTATAGCTAAAGAGGTTTACCATATTCTGGTACGTTAGCTTTATAACTAAAGAGGTTTACCATATTCTAGTACGTTAGCTTTATAGCTAAAGAGGGTTACCATATTCTAGTACGTTAGCTTAATAGCTAAAGAGGTTTACCATATTCTGGTACGTTATTCATATTCTGGTACGCAAGACGGAGCTGCTCTTCCTCCCGGGGAAGGACTGCCCGTTCCATGATCTCGCCATCACGGTTGACAACTCCATCGTGTCCTCCTCCCAGAGCGCTAAGAACCTTGGCGTGATCCTGGACAACACCCTGTCGTTCTCAACTAACATCAAGGCGGTGGCCCGTTCCTGTAGGTTCATGCTCTACAACATCCGCAGAGTACGACCCTGCCTCACACAGGAAGCGGCGCAGGTCCTAATCCAGGCACTTGTCATCTCCCGTCTGGATTACTGCAACTCGCTGTTGGCTGGGCTCCCTGCCTGTGCCATTAAACCCCTACAACTCATCCAGAACGCCGCAGCCCGTCTGGTGTTCAACCTTCCCAAGTTCTCTCACGTCACCCCGCTCCTCCGCTCTCTCCACTGGCTTCCAGTTGAAGCTCGCATCCGCTACAAGACCATGGTGCTTGCCTACGGAGCTGTGAGGGGAACGGCACCTCAGTACCTCCAGGCTCTGATCAGGCCCTACACCCAAACAAGGGCACTGCGTTCATCCACCTCTTGCCTGCTCGCCTCCCTACCACTGAGGAAGTACAGTTCCCGCTCAGCCCAGTCAAAACTGTTCGCTGCTCTGGCCCCCCAATGGTGGAACAAACTCCCTCACGACGCCAGGACAGCGGAGTCAATCACCACCTTCCGGAGACACCTGAAACCCCACCTCTTTAAGGAATACCTAGGATAGGATAAAGTAATCCTTCTCACCCCCCTTAAAAGATTTAGATGCACTATTGTAAAGTGGCTGTTCCACTGGATGTCATAAGGTGAAAGCACCAATTTGTAAGTCGCTCTGGATAAGAGCGTCTGCTAAATGACTTAAATGTAAATGTAAATGTAGCTTTATAGCTAAAGAGGTTTACCATATTCTGGTACGTTAGCTTTATAACTAAAGAGGTTTACCATATTCTAGTACGTTAGCTTTATAGCTAAAGAGGGTTACCATATTCTGTCACTGGTACGTTCGCTTTATAGCTAAAGAGGTTTACCATATTCTGGTACGTTAGCTTTATAGCTAAAGAGGTTTACCATATTCTGTCACTAGTACGTTAGCTTTATAGCTAAAGAGGGTTACCATATTCTGTCACTGCTACGTTAGCTTAATAGCTAAAGAGGGTTACCATATTCTGGTACGTTAGCTTTATAGCTAAAGAGGGTTACCATATTCTGGTACGTTAGCTTTATAGCTAAAGAGGGTTACCATATTCTAGTACGTTAGCTTAATAGCTAAAGAGGGTTACCATATTCTGTCACTGTGCACAGGATCTAGCATCACATTGAGGCTGGATTATGGTATAATATACAGTATTAATGATTGTAACACCCCATTCTGTTGATAGAACCATATAGGGCCAAAGGTTTAACACGCAGAGCAAGAGTGATTCTGGCAACGGGGGAAACAACATTGGAAAAATGCTTGCTACGCTGTTCCCATTTTCAGCTATTTTCTTTCCCTGTCCTGCCTCTGTTCAGATGTTTAAACCCTCTCTTCTCTTTCCCTGGCCTGTCTCTGTTCAGATGTTTAAACCCTCTCTTCCCTTTCCCTGGCCTGTCTCTGTTCAGATGTATAAACCCTCTCTTCTCTTTCCCTGGCCTGTCTCTGTCTCTGTTCAGATGTTTAAACCCTCTCTTCTCTTTCCCTGGCCTGTCTCTGTCTCTGTTCAGATGATTAAACCCTCTCTTCTCTTTCCCTGGCCTGTCTCTGTTCAGATGTATAAACCCTCTCTTCTCTTTCCCTGGCCTGTCTCTGTTTCTGTTCAGATGTTTAAACCCTCTCTTCTCTTTCCCTGCCTCTGTCTCTGTTCAGATGTTTAAACCCTCTCTTCTCTTTCCCTGGCCTGTCTCTGTTCAGATGTTTAAACCCTCTCTTCTCTTTCCCTGGCCTGTCTCTGTCTCTGTTCAGATGTTTAAACCCTCTCTTCTCTTTCCCTGGCCTGTCTCTGTTTAAACCCTCTCTTCTCTTTCCCTGGCCTGTCTCTGTTCAGATGTTTAAACCCTCTCTTCTCTTTCCCTGGCCTGTCTCTGTCTCTGTTCAGATGTATAAACCCTCTCTTCTCTTTCCCTGGCCTGTCTCTGTCTCTGTTCAGATGTTTAAACCCTCTCTTCTCTTTCCCTGGCCTGTCTCTGTTCAGATGTGTAAACCCTCTCGTCTCTTTCCCTGGCCTGTTTCTGTTTAAACCCTCTCTTCTCTTTCCCTGGCCTGTCTCTGTCTCTGTTCAGATGTTGAAACCCTCTCTTCTCTTCCCTGGCCTGTCTCTGTTCAGATGTTTAAACCCTCTCATCTCTTTCCCTGGCCTGTCTCTGTTTCTGTTTAAACCCTCTCTTCTCTTTCCCTGGCCTGTCTCTGTCTCTGTTCAGATGTATAAACCCTCTCTTCTCTTTCCCTGGCCTGTCTCTGTCTCTGTTCAGATGTTTAAACCCTCTCTTCTCTTTCCCTGGCCTGCCTCTGTCTCTGTTCAGATGTTTAAACCCTCTCTTCTCTTTCCCTGCCCTGCCTCTGTCCAGATGTATAAACCCTCTCTTCTCTTTCCCTGGCCTGTCTCTGTTCAGATGTATAAACCCTCTCTTCTCTTTCCCTGGCCTGTCTCTGTTCAGATGTTTAAACCCTCTCTTCTCTTTCCCTGGCCTGTCTCTGTTCAGATGTTTAAACCCTCTCTTCTCTTTCCCTGGCCTGTCTCTGTTCAGATGTTTAAACCCTCTCTTCTCTTTCCCTGGCCTGTCTCTGTTCAGATGTTTAAACCCTCTCTTCTCTTTCCCTGGCCTGTCTCTGTTCAGATGTTTAAACCCTCTCTTCTCTTTCCCTGGCCTGCCTCTGTCTCTGTTCAGATGTGTAAACCCTCTCTTCTCTTTCCCTGGCCTGTTTCTGTTTAAACCCTCTCTTCTCTTTCCCTGGCCTGTCTCTGTCTCTGTTCAGATGTTGAAACCCTCTCTTCTCTTCCCTGGCCTGTCTCTGTTCAGATGTTTAAACGCTCTCTTCTCTTTCCCTGGCCTGTCTCTGTTTCTGTTTAAACCCTCTCTTCTCTTTCCCTGGCCTGTCTCTGTCTCTGTTCAGATGTTTAAACCCTCTCTTCTCTTTCCCTGGCCTGTCTCTGTTCAGATGTTTAAACCCTCTCTTCTCTTTCCCTGGCCTGTTTCTGTTCAGATGTTTAAACCCTCTCTTCTCTTTCCCTGGCCTGTCTCTGTTCAGATGTTTAAACCCTCTCTTCTCTTTCCCTGGCCTGTCTCTGTCTCTGTTCAGATGTATAAACCCTCTCTTCTCTTTCCCTGGCCTGTCTCTGTCTCTGTTCAGATGTTTAAACCCTCTCTTCTCTTTCCCTGGCCTGCCTCTGTCTCTGTTCAGATGTTTAAACCCTCTCTTCTCTTTCCCTGCCCTGCCTCTGTCCAGATGTATAAACCCTCTCTTCTCTTTCCCTGGCCTGTCTCTGTTCAGATGTATAAACCCTCTCTTCTCTTTCCCTGGCCTGTCTCTGTTCAGATGTTTAAACCCTCTCTTCTCTTTCCCTGGCCTGTCTCTGTTCAGATGTTTAAACCCTCTCTTCTCTTTCCCTGGCCTGTCTCTGTTTCTGTTCAGATGTTTAAACCCTCTCTTCTCTTTCCCTGGCCTGTCTCTGTTCAGATGTTTAAACCCTCTCTTCTCTTTCCCTGGCCTGTCTCTGTTCAGATGTTTAAAACCTCTCTTCTCTTTCCCTGGCCTGTCTCTGTCCAGATGTATAAACCCTCTCTTCTCTTTCCCTGGCCTGTCTCTGTTCAGATGTATAAACCCTCTCTTCTCTTTCCCTGGCCTGTCTCTGTCTCTGTTCAGATGTTTAAACCCTCTCTTCTCTTTCCCTGGCCTGTCTCTGTCTCTGTTCAGATGATTAAACCCTCTCTTCTCTTTCCCTGGCCTGTCTCTGTTCAGATGTATAAACCCTCTCTTCTCTTTCCCTGGCCTGTCTCTGTTTCTGTTCAGATGTATAAACCCTCTCTTCTCTTTCCCTGGCCTGTCTCTGTTCAGATGTTTAAACCCTCTCTTCTCTTTCCCTGGCCTGTCTCTGTTCAGATGGTTAAACCCTCTCTTCTCTTTCCCTGGCCTGTCTCTGTTTCTGTTCAGATGTTTAAACCCTCTCTTCTCTTTCCCTGGCCTGTCTCTGTCTCTGTTCAGATGTTTAAACCCTCTCTTCTCTTTCCCTGGCCTGTCTCTGTTCAGATGTTTAAACCCTCTCTTCTCTTTCCCTGGCCTGTCTCTGTTCAGATGTTTAAACCCTCTCTTCTCTTTCCCTGGCCTGTCTCTGTTTAAACCCTCTCTTCTCTTTCCCTGGCCTGTCTCTGTTCAGATGTTTAAACCCTCTCTTCTCTTTCCCTGGCCTGTCTCTGTTCACATGTTTAAACCCTCTCTTCTCTTTCCCTGGCCTGTCTCTGTTCAGATGTTTAAACCCTCTCTTCTCTTTCCCTGGCCTGTCTCTGTCTCTGTTCAGATGTTTAAACCCTCTCTTCTCTTTCCCTGGCCTGTCTGTTTCTGTTTAAACCCTCTCTTCTCTTTCCCTGGCCTGTCTCTGTTCAGATGTTTAAACCCTCTCTTCTCTTTCCCTGGCCTGTCTCTGTTTAAACCCTCTCTTCTCTTTCCCTGGCCTGTCTCTGTTCAGATGTTTAAACCCTCTCTTCTCTTTCCCTGGCCTGTCTCTGTTCAGATGTTTAAACCCTCTCTTCTCTTTCCCTGGCCTGTCTCTATTCAGATGTATAAACCCTCTCTTCTCTTTCCCTGGCCTGTTTCTGTTCAGATGTTTAAACCCTCTCTTCTCTTTCCCTGGCCTGTCTCTGTTCAGATGTTTAAACCCTCTCTTCTCTTTCCCTGGCCTGTCTCTGTTCAGATGTTTAAACCCTCTCTTCTCTTTCCCTGGCCTGTCTCTGTCCAGATGTATAAACCCTCTCTTCTCTTTCCCTGGCCTGTCTCTGTTCAGATGTATAAACCCTCTCTTCTCTTTCCCTGGCCTGTCTCTGTCTCTGTTCAGATGTTTAAACCCTCTCTTCTCTTTCCCTGGCCTGTCTCTGTCTCTGTTCAGATGATTAAACCCTCTCTTCTCTTTCCCTGGCCTGTCTCTGTTCAGATGTATAAACCCTCTCTTCTCTTTCCCTGGCCTGTCTCTGTTTCTGTTCAGATGTATAAACCCTCTCTTCTCTTTCCCTGGCCTGTCTCTGTTCAGATGTTTAAACCCTCTCTTCTCTTTCCCTGGCCTGTCTCTGTTCAGATGGTTAAACCCTCTCTTCTCTTTCCCTGGCCTGTCTCTGTTTCTGTTCAGATGTTTAAACCCTCTCTTCTCTTTCCCTGGCCTGTCTCTGTCTCTGTTCAGATGTTTAAACCCTCTCTTCTCTTTCCCTGGCCTGTCTCTGTTCAGATGTTTAAACCCTCTCTTCTCTTTCCCTGGCCTGTCTCTGTTCAGATGTTTAAACCCTCTCTTCTCTTTCCCTGGCCTGTCTCTGTTTAAACCCTCTCTTCTCTTTCCCTGGCCTGTCTCTGTTCAGATGTTTAAACCCTCTCTTCTCTTTCCCTGCCTCTGTCTCTGTTCACATGTTTAAACCCTCTCTTCTCTTTCCCTGGCCTGTCTCTGTCTCTGTTCAGATGTTTAAACCCTCTCTTCTCTTTCCCTGGCCTGTCTGTTTCTGTTTAAACCCTCTCTTCTCTTTCCCTGGCCTGTCTCTGTTCAGATGTTTAAACCCTCTCTTCTCTTTCCCTGGCCTGTCTCTGTTTAAACCCTCTCTTCTCTTTCCCTGGCCTGTCTCTGTCTCTGTTCAGATGTTTAAACCCTCTCTTCTCTTTCCCTGGCCTGTCTCTGTTTAAACCCTCTCTTCTCTTTCCCTGGCCTGTCTCTGTTCAGATGTTTAAACCCTCTCTTCTCTTTCCCTGGCCTGTCTCTATTCAGATGTATAAACCCTCTCTTCTCTTTCCCTGGCCTGTTTCTGTTCAGATGTTTAAACCCTCTCTTCTCTTTCCCTGGCCTGTCTCTGTTCAGATGTTTAAACCCTCTCTTCTCTTTCCCTGGCCTGTCTCTATTCAGATGTATAAACCCTCTCTTCTCTTTCCCTGGCCTGTTTCTGTTCAGATGTTTAAACCCTCTCTTCTCTTTCCCTGGCCTGTCTCTGTTCAGATGTTTAAACCCTCTCTTCTCTTTCCCTGGCCTGTCTCTGTTCAGATGTTGAAACCCTCTCTTCTCTTTCCCTGGCCTGTTTCTGTTCAGATGTTTAAACCCTCTCTTCTCTTTCCCTGGCCTGTCTCTGTTCAGATGTTTAAACCCTCTCTTCTCTTTCCCTGGCCTGCCTCTGTTCAGATGTTTAAACCCTCTCGTCTCTTTCCCTGGCCTGTCTCTGTCCAGATGTATAAACCCTCTCTTCTCTTTCCCTGGCCTGTCTCTGTTCAGATGTTTAAACCCTCTCTTCTCTTTCCCTGTCCTGCCTCTGTCTCTGTTCAGATGTGTAAACCCTCTCTTCTCTTTCCCTGACTTGTTTCTGTTTAAACCCTCTCTTCTCTTTCCCTGGCCTGTCTCTGTCTCTGTTCAGATGTTGAAACCCTCTCTTCTCTTTCCCTGGCCTGTCTCTGTTCAGATGTTTAAACCCTCTCTTCTCTTTCCCTGGCCTGTCTCTGTTTCTGTTTAAACCCTCTCTTCTCTTTCCCTGGCCTGTCTCTGTCTCTGTTCAGATGTTTAAACCCTCTCTTCTCTTTCCCTGGCCTGTCTCTGTTCAGATGTTTAAACCCTCTCTTCTCTTTCCCTGGCCTGTCTCTGTCTCTGTTCAGATGTTTAAACCCTCTCTTCTCTTTCCCTGGCCTGTCTCTGTTCAGATGTTTAAACCCTCTCTTCTCTTTCCCTGGCCTGTTTCTGTTCAGACGTTTAAACCCTCTCTTCTCTTTCCCTGGCCTGTCTCTGTCTCTGTTCAGATGTTTAAACCCTCTCTTCTCTTTCCCTGGCCTGTCTCTGTTCAGATGTTTAAACCCTCTCTTCTCTTTCCCTGGCCTGTCTCTGTCTCTGTTCAGATGTTTAAACCCTCTCTTCTCTTTCCCTGCCCTGCCTCTGTCCAGATGTATAAACCCTCTCTTCTCTTTCCCTGGCCTGTCTCTGTTCAGATGTATAAACCCTCTCTTCTCTTTCCCTGGCCTGTCTCTGTTCAGATGTTTAAACCCTCTCTTCTCTTTCCCTGGCCTGTCTCTGTTCAGATGGTTAAACCCTCTCTTCTCTTTCCCTGGCCTGTCTCTGTTTCTGTTCAGATGTTTAAACCCTCTCTTCTCTTTCCCTGGCCTGTCTCTGTCTCTGTTCAGATGTTTAAACCCTCTCTTCTCTTTCCCTGGCCTGTCTCTGTTCAGATGTATAAACCCTCTCTTCTCTTTCCCTGGCCTGTCTCTGTTCAGATGGTTAAACCCTCTCTTCTCTTTCCCTGGCCTGTCTCTGTTCAGATGTTTAAACCCTCTCTTCTCTTTCCCTGGCCTGTCTCTGTTCAGATGTTTAAACCCTCTCTTCTCTTTCCCTGGCCTGTCTCTGTTCAGATGTTTAAACCCTCTCTTCTCTTTCCCTGGCCTGTCTCTGTTCAGATGTTTAAACCCTCTCTTCTCTTTCCCTGGCCTGTCTCTGTTCAGATGTTTCTTTCCCTGGCCCTCTGTTCAGATCTCTTTCCCTGGCCTGTCTCTGTTCAGATGTTTAAACCCTCTCTTCTCTTTCCCTGGCCTGTCTCTGTTCAGATGTTGAAACCCTCTCTTCTCTTTCCCTGGCCTGTTTCTGTTCAGATGTTTAAACCCTCTCTTCTCTTTCCCTGGCCTGTCTCTGTTCAGATGTTTAAACCCTCTCTTCTCTTTCCCTGGCCTGCCTCTGTTCAGATGTTTAAACCCTCTCGTCTCTTTCCCTGGCCTGTCTCTGTCCAGATGTATAAACCCTCTCTTCTCTTTCCCTGGCCTGTCTCTGTTCAGATGTTTAAACCCTCTCTTCTCTTTCCCTGTCCTGTCTCTGTCTCTGTTCAGATGTGTAAACCCTCTCTTCTCTTTCCCTGGCCTGTCTCTGTTTAAACCCTCTCTTCTCTTTCCCTGACCTGTTTCTGTTTAAACCCTCTCTTCTCTTTCCCTGGCCTGTCTCTGTCTCTGTTCAGATGTTGAAACCCTCTCTTCTCTTTCCCTGGCCTGTCTCTGTTCAGATGTTTAAACCCTCTCTTCTCTTTCCCTGGCCTGTCTCTGTTTCTGTTTAAACCCTCTCTTCTCTTTCCCTGGCCTGTCTCTGTCTCTGTTCAGATGTTTAAACCCTCTCTTCTCTTTCCCTGGCCTGTCTCTGTTCAGATGTTTAAACCCTCTCTTCTCTTTCCCTGGCCTGTCTCTGTCTCTGTTCAGATGTTTAAACCCTCTCTTCTCTTTCCCTGGCCTGTCTCTGTTCAGATGTTTAAACCCTCTCTTCTCTTTCCCTGGCCTGTTTCTGTTCAGACGTTTAAACCCTCTCTTCTCTTTCCCTGGCCTGTCTCTGTTCAGATGTTTAAACCCTCTCTTCTCTTTCCCTGGCCTGTCTCTGTTCAGATGTTTAAACCCTCTCTTCTCTTTCCCTGGCCTGTCTCTGTCTCTGTTCAGATGTTTAAACCCTCTCTTCTCTTTCCCTGCCCTGCCTCTGTCCAGATGTATAAACCCTCTCTTCTCTTTCCCTGGCCTGTCTCTGTTCAGATGTATAAACCCTCTCTTCTCTTTCCCTGGCCTGTCTCTGTTCAGATGTTTAAACCCTCTCTTCTCTTTCCCTGGCCTGTCTCTGTTCAGATGTTTAAACCCTCTCTTCTCTTTCCCTGGCCTGTCTCTGTTCAGATGTATAAACCCTCTCTTCTCTTTCCCTGGCCTGTCTCTGTTCAGATGGTTAAACCCTCTCTTCTCTTTCCCTGGCCTGTCTCTGTTCAGATGTTTAAACCCTCTCTTCTCTTTCCCTGGCCTGTCTCTGTTCAGATGTTTAAACCCTCTCTTCTCTTTCCCTGGCCTGTCTCTGTTCAGATGTTTAAACCCTCTCTTCTCTTTCCCTGGCCTGTCTCTGTTCAGATGTTTAAACCCTCTCTTCTCTTTCCCTGGCCTGTCTCTGTTCAGATGTTTAAACCCTCTCTTCTCTTTCCCTGGCCTGTCTCTGTCTCTGTTCAGATGTTTAAACCCTCTCTTCTCTTTCCCTGGCCTGTTTCTGTTCAGATGTTTAAACCCTCTCTTCTCTTTCCCTGGCCTGTCTCTGTTCAGATGTTTAAACCCTCTCTTCTCTTTCCCTGGCCTGTCTCTGTTCAGATGTTTAAACCCTCTCTTCTCTGTCTCTGTTCAGATGTTTAAACCCTCTCTTCTCTTTCCCTGGCCTGCCTCTGTTTCTGTTCAGATGTTTCTGCGTTATAGATCTGTCATTCTCATTGAAAGTCTAAGAAGTGTCAGATCTATTCTATTCGTGCTATTTTTTTTCTGCTTCCCCATTCTTCGGTTTGGTTTTTTGTGTCTTTTACTTTCGGTTTTGTTCACCAGCTTCAAACTGCTGAAAATACTATATTTATAATATATATAAAATAAAATACTATATTTTTATTGAAAATATATTTCACAGCAGCCATGGTTACCATGGTTACCATGCTCATAGTCTCATCTATCAGCCAGCTCTCTGTCTCTGTCTATATGAGGAGCTTGGAGACCAGGGTTACCATGCTCATAGTCTCATCTATCAGCCAGCTCTCTGTCTATATGAGGAGCTTGGAGACCAGGGTTACCATGCTCATAGTCTCATCTATCAGCCAGCTCTCTGTCTATATGAGGAGCTTGGAGACCAGGGTTACCATGCTCATAGTCTCATCTATCAGCCAGCTCTCTATCTCTGTCTATATGAGGAGCTTGGAGACCAGGGTTACCATGCCCATAGTCTCATCTATCAGCCAGCTCTCTGTCTGTATGAGGAGCTTGGAGACCAGGGTTACCATGCTCATAGTCTCATCTATCAGCCAGCTCTCTGTCTGTATGAGGAGCTTGGAGACCAGGGTTACCATGCTCATAGTCTCATCTATCAGCCAGCTCTCTGTCTATATGAGGAGCTTGGAGACCAGGGTTACCATGCTCATAGTCTCATCTATCAGCCAGCTCTCTGTCTATATGAGGAGCTTGGAGACCAGGGTTACCATGCTCATAATCTCATCTATCAGCCAGCTCTTTGTCTATATGAGAAGCTTGGAGACCAGGGTTACCATGCTCATAGTCTCATCTATCAGCCAGCTCTCTGTCTATATGAGGAGCTTGGACACCATGGTTACCATGCTCATAGTCTCATCTATCAGCCAGCTCTCTGTCTATATGAGGAGCTTGGAGACCAGGGTTACCATGCTCATAGTCTCATCTATCAGCCAGCTCTCTGTCTATATGAGGAGCTTGGTCTCAGACCAGGGTTAGACCAGGGTTACCATGCTCATAGTCTCATCTATCAGCCAGCTCTCTGTCTATATGAGGAGCTTGGAGACCAGGGTTACCATGCTCATAGTCTCATCTATCAGCCAGCTCTCTGTCTATATGAGGAGCTTGGAGACCAGGGTTACCATGCTCATAGTCTCATCTATCAGCCAGCTCTCTGTCTCTGTCTATATGAGGAGCTGTTGAGGAACTGTTGAGGAACTCGTGTTGAGTTGGTTTATCTCTCTCCAACATGATCTGGACACATTTTATTTCTGAGTTTGGAAGCCCAGAGGACTGTAATGTAGAGGTTTAAACTCATGTTATCTCCCCAGCCCAGAGGACTGTACTGTTGATATGGACAAGCCCGTCCTCAGGAAGTTTCAGTAAGTACGGTTATGGAGCATCGTGTTGCATGATGGGAGGTGATCGACCTGCGTTGGAGCTTGCTGCTGCATTCTGGGAACTAGGGGTCATGCGTGTGTTCCAAATGGCACCCTATTCCCTATATAGTGGTACTACTATAGACCAGAGCCCTATTCCCTATATAGTGGTACTACTATAGACCAGAACCCTATTCCCTATGTAGTGGTACTACTATAGACCAGAGCCCTATTCCCTATATAGTGAACTACTATAGACCAGAGCCCTATTCCCTATATAGTGGTACTACTATAGACCAGAACCCTATTCCCTATATAGTGGTACTACTATAGACCAGAGCCCTATTCCCTATATAGTGGTACTACTATAGACCAGAGCCCTATTCCCTATATAGTGGTACTACTATAGACCAGAGCCCTATTCCTATATAGTGGTACTACTATAGACCAGAGCCCTATTCCCTATATAGTGGTACTACTATAGACCAGAGCCCTATTCCCTATATAGTGGTACTACTATAGACCAGAGCCCTATTCCTATATAGTGGTACTACTATAGACCAGAGCCCTATTCCCTATATAGTGGTACTACTATAGACCAGAGCCCTATTCCTATATAGTGGTACTACTATAGACCAGAGCCCTATTCCTATATAGTGGTACTACTATAGACCAGAGCCATATTCCCTATATAGTGGTACTACTATAGACC
Source organism: Oncorhynchus nerka (assembly GCF_034236695.1). Taxonomy (NCBI): domain Eukaryota; kingdom Metazoa; phylum Chordata; class Actinopteri; order Salmoniformes; family Salmonidae; genus Oncorhynchus; species Oncorhynchus nerka. The sequence goes on along the minus strand of NW_027039706.1, from coordinate 37,951 downwards.
AGAGCCCTATTCCCTATATAGTGGTACTACTATAGACCAGAGCCCTGTTCCCTATATAGTGGTACTACTATAGACCAGGGCCCTATTCCCTATATAGTGGTACTACTATAGACCAGAGCCCTATTCCCTATATAGTGGTACTACTATAGACCAGAGCCCTATTCCCTATATAGTGGTACTACTTTAGACCAGAGCCCTATTCCCTATATAGTGGTACTACTATAGACCAGAGCCCTATATAGTGGTACTACTATAGACCAGAGCCCTATATAGTGGTACTACTATAGACCAGAGCCCTATATAGTGGTACTACTATAGACCAGAGCCCTATATAGTGGTACTACTATAGACCAGAGCCCTATATAGTGGTACTACTATAGACCAGAGCCCTATATAGTGGTACTACTATAGACCAGAGCCCTATATAGTGGTACTACTATAGACCAGAGCC
>NW_027039706.1:15000-32500 GCF_034236695.1 Oncorhynchus nerka | reverse complement strand
TAGTTAATAGTTACTGAGGAGGAATAGACCTGGAATAGTTCATAGTTACTGAGGAGGAATAGACCTGGAATAGTTCATAGTTACTGAGGAGGAATAGACCTGGAATAGTTCATAGTTACTGAGGAGGAATAGACCTGGAATAGTTACTGAGGAGGAATAGACCTGGAATAGTTCATAGTTACTGAGGAGGAATAGACCTGTAATAGTTACTGAGGAGGAATAGACCTGGAATAGTTACTGAGGAGGAATAGACCTGGAATAGTAACAGTGACTGAGGAGGAATAGACCTGGAATAGTTACTGAGGAGGAATAGACCTGGAATAGTTACTGAGGAGGAATAGACCTGGAATAGTTACTGAGGAGGAATAGACCTGGAATAGTTACTGAGGAGGAATAGACCTGGAATAGTGACTGAGGAGGAATAGACCTGGAATAGTGACTGAGGAGGAATAGACCTGGAATAGCTACTGAGGAGAAATAGACCTGGAATAGTTACTGAGGAGGAATAGACCTGGAATAGTGACTGAGGAGGAATAGACCTGGATTAGTTACTGAGGAGGAATAGACCTGGAATAGTTACTGAGGAGGAATAGACCTGGAATAGTGACTGAGGAGGAATAGACCTGGATTAGTTACTGAGGAGAAATAGACCTGGAATAGTTACTGAGGAGGAATAGACCTGGATTAGCTACTGAGGAGAAATAGACCTGGAATAGTTACTGAGGAGGAATAGACCTGGAATAGTAACAGTTACTGAGGAGGAATAGACCTGGAATAGTTAATGAGGAGGAATAGACCTGGAATAGTTACTGAGGAGAAATAGACCTGGAATAGTTACTGAGGAGGAATAGACCTGGATTAGCTACTGAGGAGAAATAGACCTGGAATAGTTACTGAGGAGGAATAGACCTGGAATAGTAACAGTTACTGAGGAGGAATAGACCTGGAATAGTTACTGAGGAGGAATAGACCTGGAATAGTTACTGAGGAGGAATAGACCTGGAATAGTAACAGTTACTGAGGAGGAATAGACCTGGAATAGTGACTGAGGAGGAATAGACCTGGAATAGTGACTGAGGAGGAATAGACCTGGAATAGTGACTGAGGAGGAATAGACCTGGATTAGCTACTGAGGAGGAATAGACCTGGAATAGTTACTGAGGAGGAATAGACCTGGAATAGTAACAGTTACTGAGGAGGAATAGACCTGGAATAGTTACTGAGGAGGAATAGACCTGGAATAGTTACTGAGGAGGGAGAGGAGGGCCTCCGTTACTGAGGAGAGGTTACTGAGGAGAGGTTACTGAGGAGAGGTTACTGAGGAGGGAGAGGAGGGCCTCAGTTACTGAGGAGAGGTTACTGAGGAGAGGTTACTGAGGAGGGAGAGGAGGGCCTCAGTTACTGAGGAGAGTTACTGAGGAGAGTTACTGAGGAGAGTTACTGAGGAGAGTTACTGAGGAGAGTTACTGAGGAGAGTTACTGAGGAGAGTTACTGAGGAGAGTTACTGAGGAGAGTTACTGAGGAGAGTTACTGAGGAGAGTTACTGAGGAGAGTTCCTGAGGAGAGTTACTGAGGGAAGGAGAGGAGGGCCTCAGTTACTGAGGAGAGTTACTGAGGAGGGAGTGGAGGGCCTCAGTTACTGAGGAGAGTTACTGAGGAGGGAGAGGAGGGCCTCAGTTACTGAGGAGAGTTACTGAGGAGGGCCTTTCACATTGAAGTTGAATGTGAGTCTGGGGGGTCATTTCTCTGAAGTACGTTATGCTCTGCCAGTAACATTTCAAATGGAAATTCACGCATACATTATTTAAAATGGAGTTGATTCAGTTGTGTGTGTGTGTGTGTGTGTGTGTGTGTGTGTCAACAGCCCCGTTCCAGGACAGCGGTGCAGAGACAGGGCCCCAGCCAGAGCTCCACGCAGGGGGGCAGGTCTCAGGAGAGACTGGCCCCATCCAGAGAACCCTGGAGCAGCCTGACCCAGCAGACACCCAGGCAACCCATAATGATCCAGGCAAGAGATTAACATCCAACCCTCCTCCGAAATCTTCTGCCCCTTTCCCCTCTGCCCCTTTCCCCTCTGACCCTTCCCCCTCTGACCCTTCCCCCTCTGACCCTCCCCCTCTGACCCTCCCCCTCTGTCCCTTCCCCCTGTCCCTTCCCCCTATGACCCTCCCCCTCTGTCCCTTCCTCCTCTGTCCCTCCCCCTCTGCCCCTTCCCCCTCTGCCCCTTCCCCCTCTGCCCCTTCCCCTCTGACCCTTCCCCCTCTGTCCCTTCCCCTCTGACCCTCCCCCCTCTGTCCCTCTGCCCCTTCCCCTCTGCCCCTTCCCCCTCTGCCCCTTCCCCCTCTGCCCCTTCCCCCTCTGCCCCTCCCCCTCTGTCCCTTCCCCCTCTGACCCTCCCCCTCTGTCCCTCCCCCTCTGCCCCTTCCCCTCTGCCCCCCCCCTCTGCCCCTTCCCCTCTGCCCCTTCCCCTCTGCCCCTCTGCCCCTTCCCCCTCTGCCCCTTCCCCTCTGCCCCTCTGCCCCTTCCCCTCTGCCCCTTCCCCCTCTGCCCCTTCCCCTCTGCCCCTTCCCCTCTGACCCTCCCCTCTGTCCCTCCCCTCTCCCCTCCCCCTCTCTGCCCTTCCCCCCTCTGCCCCTTCCCCTCTGCCCCTTCCCCACAGCCCCTTCCCCCTCTGCCCCTTCCCCTCTGACCCTTCCCCCTCTGTCCCTTCCCCCTCTGACCCTCCCCCTCTGCCCTTCCCCCTCTGCCTCTTCCCCTTCTGACCCTTCCCCTCTGACCCTCCCCTCTGCCCCTTCCCCTCTGCCCCTTCCCCTCTGTCCCTTCCCCCTCTGTCCCTTCCCCTCTGCCCCTTCCCCTCTTCCCCTTCCCCCTCTGTCCCTTCCCCCTCTGACCGTCCCCTCTGCCCCTTCCCCCTCTGCCCTTCCCCTCTGCCCCTTCCCCTCTGCCCTTCCCCTCTGACCCTCCCCCTCTGCCCCTCCCCTCTGCCCCCTCCCCTCTGCCCCTTCCCCTCTGCCCCTTCCCCCTCTGACCGTCCCCCTCTGCCCCTTCCCCCTCTGACCCTTCCCCCTCTGACCCTTCCCCCTCTGACCCTCCCCCTCTGCACCTTCCCCTCTGTCTCTTCCCCTCTGACCCTCCCCTCTGCACCTTCCCCCTCTGCCCTTCCCCCTCTGACCCTTCCCCTCTGACCCTCCCCTCTGACCCTCCCCTCTGACCCTTCCCCTCTGCCCCTTCCCCCTCTGCCCCTTCCACCTCTGCCCCTTCCCCCTCTGCCCCTTCCCCTCTGCCCCTTCCCCTCTGCCCTTCCCCCTCTGCCCCTTCCCCCTCTGCCCTTCCCCCTGCCCCTTCCCCTCTTGTTCTTCCCCTCTGCCCCTTCCCCTCTGCCCCTTCCCCTCTGCCCCTTCCCCTCTGCCCCTTCCCCCTCTGCCCCTTCCCCTCTGCCCTTCCCTCTGCCCTTCCCCTCTGAATATCCCCTCTGCCCCTTCCCCCTCTGCCCCTTCCCCTCTGACCCTCCCCTCTGTCCCTTCCCCCTCTGTCCCTTCCCCCTCTGCCCCTTCCCCCTCTGACCCTTCCCCCTCTGACCCTTCCCCTCTGACCCTTCCCCCTCTGACCCTTCCCCCTCTGACCCTTCCCCCTCTGACCCTTCCCCCTCTCCCCCTTCCCCCTCTGCCCCTTCCCCCTCTGTCTCTTCCAGGCAGTTAAGCCACTGTTCCTCGGCCATCATTGAAAATAAGAATTTGTTCTTAACTGACTTGCCTAGTTAAATAAAAGTTAAAATATATATATATAATTATAGATATATCTCTAATGCTATGTGTGTGAATATGATGATCGTAACATGCAGTTGTCCTTCCCCTCCTGTCCTGTAGGTGTCAGTGTCCAACAGAAAAACCTCTCCAACGAGAAGAAATTCATGCTGAACATGCTCTACGCCAATAACTCCTCGGGGTCTTCAGGGGACCGTCCGTCAGGCACCGAGGAGAGCCTCTCCGGAGAGCCAGAGGACCACAGAGGGCTGGACAGGGCTGGTAGCAGTGTGAAGGAACGTCTATCTAGCCTCAAGGTAGGAATTCATTAGTGTCTTTTTTTATATCAATGGTCTGACTTTATTGAACAGAGAGATGAAGAGGAAGACAGTGGGGATCTGTTCTGACTTTATTGAACAGAGAGAGAGAGAGGAAGACAGTGGGGATCTGTTCTGACTTTATTGAACAGAGAGAGAGAGAGGAAGACAGTGGGGATCTGTTCTGACTTTATTGAACAGAGAGAGAGAGGATGACAGTGGGGATCTGTTCTGACTTTATTGAACAGAGAGAGGATGACAGTGGGGATCTGTTCTAACTTTATTGAACAGAGAGAGGATGACAGTGGGGATCTGTTCTGACTTTATTGAACAGAGAGAGGATGACAGTGGGGATCTGTTCTGACTTTATTGAACAGAGAGAGAGAGGATGACAGTGGGGATCTGTTCTGACTTTATTGAACAGAGAGAGAGAGGATGACAGTGGGGATCTGTTCTGACTTTATTGAACAGAGAGAGAGAGGAGGACAGTGGGGATCTGTTCTGACTTTATTGAACAGAGAGAGGATGACAGTGGGGAAGATACAGAGAGGTTGTGTCAAGGTTGTCTGGCTACCCAAACTCCTTGCTCAGACAAATGCTAGGCCACGCCCACGGACGTCAGACACTTATCTCAGCGTTTTGAAAATGGTCATTCTTTTTGACACTCTGATTGGTTAGAGATCATCCAATCACTGATGACTTTGTTTTGTACAACACCCCTTGTTTCTTTCATTACATTTTTTTTTTGTTACATTTTTTTTATTTCTCCCCAAAATCCCTGGTTTTCCGATTGGTAGTTACAGTCTTGTCTCATCGCTGCAACTCTCATACGGTCACAACCAGGCCAGGAGGGGCAGAGTGGGAGGGGCAGAGGGGCAGAGTGGGAGGGGCAGAGGGGGAGGGGCACATGCTGACTGCTCCTTGACACAAGGCCCACTTAACCCAGAAGCCAGCCGCACCAATGTGTCAGAGGATACACCGCACTCCTGGCGACCTGGTCAGCGTGCACTACGCCCAGCCCGCCACAGGAGTCGCTAGAGCGCAATGGGACAAGGATATCCCTGCCGGCCAAACCCTCCCCTAATCCGGAAGACACTGGGCCAATTGTGCGACGCCCCATAGGTCTCCAGGCCGCGGCCGGCTGCGACAGAGCCTGGACTCGAACCCAGAATCTCTAGTGGCGAAGTGGGCTAAGGCAGCCTCGGGAGGCCCAACACCCCTCATTTTGGGACGGGAAGGGGCAGAGGGGGAAGGGGCAGAGGGGCAGGCCCAACACCCCTCATTTTGGGACGGGAAGGGGCAGAGGGGAAGGGGCAGAGGGGAAGGGGCAGAGGGGCAGGCAGGCCAACACCCCTCATTTTGGGACGGGAAGGGGCAGAGGGGGAAGGGGCAGAGGGGAAGGGGCAGAGGGGCAGGCCCAACACCCCTCATTTTGGGACGGGAAGGGGCAGAGGGGGAAGGGGCAGAGGGGGAAGGGGCAGAGGGGCAGGCCCAACACCCCTCATTTTGGGACGGGAAGGGGCAGAGGGGGAAGGGGCAGAGGGGGAAGGGGCAGAGGGGCAGGCCCAACACCCCTCATTTTGACGTCAACGCAAACGACTTCAACAATGGCAGTCTCAGACTGAAGTATCTAGCGAACGTAGAACAGTGGAATAATTCAGTTTGAGTCGTCAGGCAACGTGTCAAGTAGGCCAGACTGGTACACCACCCTGGGACTGGTACACCACCCTGGGACTGGTACACCACCCTGGGACTGGTACACCACCCTGGGACTGGTACACCACCCTAGGTAGAGTAATGAGGCCTGACACTGTGGCTGGGACTGGTACACCACCCTGGGACTGGTACACCACCCTGGGACTGGTACACCACCCTGGGACTGGTACACCACCCTAGGTAGAGTAATGAGGCCTGACACTGTGGCTGTGACTGGTACACCACCCTGGGTAGAGTAATGAGGCCTGACACTGTGGCTGGGACTGGTACACCACCCTGGGACTGGTACACCACCCTAGGTAGAGTAATGAGGCCTGACACTGTGGCTGGGACTGGTACACCACCCTGGGACTGGTACACCACCCTCGGACTGGTACACCACCCTGGGACTGGTACACCACCCTGGGTAGAGTAATGAGGCCTGACACACCACCCTGGGACTGGTACACCACCCTGGGTAGAGTAATGAGGCCTGACACTGTGGCTGGGACTGGTACACCACCCTGGGACTGGTACACCACCCTAGGTAGAGTAATGAGGCCTGACACTGTGGCTGGGACTGGTACACCACCCTGGGACTGGTACACCACCCTAGGACTGGTACACCACCCTAGGTAGAGTAATGAGGCCTGACACTGTGGCTGGGACTGGTACACCACCCTGGGACTGGTACACCACCCTGGGACTGGTACACCACCCTAGGACTGGTACACCACCCTAGATAGAGTAATGAGGCCTGACACTGTGGCTGGGACTGGTACACCACCCTGGGACTGGTACACCACCCTAGGACTGGTACACCACCCTAGGTAGAGTAATGAGGCCTGACACTGTGGCTGGGACTGGTACACCACCCTGGGACTGGTACACCACCCTGGGACTGGTACACCACCCTGGGTAGAGTAATGAGGCCTGACACTGTGGCTGGGACTGGTACACCACCCTAGGACTGGTACACCACCCTGGGACTGGTACACCACCCTAGGTAGAGTAATGAGGCCTGACACTGTGGCTGGGACTGGTACACCACCCTGGGACTGGTACACCACCCTGGGACTGGTACACCACCCTGGGACTGGTGCACCACCCTGGGACTGGTGCACCACCCTGGGACTGTGCACCACCCCCTGGGACTGGGCCACCCTGGGACTGGTACACCACCCTGGGACTGGTACACCACCCTGGGACTGGTACACCACCCTGGGACTGGTACACCACCCTGGGACTGGTACACCACCCTGGGACTGGTACACCACCCTGGGACTGGTGCACCACCCTGGGACTGGTGCACCACCCTGGGACTGGTGCACCACCCTGGGACTGGTGCACCACCCTGGGACTGGTACACCACCCTGGGACTGGTGCACCCTGGGACTGGTGCACCACCCTGGGACTGGTACACCACCCTGGGACTGGTACACCACCCTGGGACTGGTGCACCACCCTGGGACTGGTGCACCACCCTGGGACTGGTGCACCACCCTGGGACTGGTGCACCACCCTGGGACTGGTGCACCACCCTGGGACTGGTGCACCACCCTGGGACTGGTACACCACCCTGGGACTGGTACACCACCCTGGGACTGGTACACCACCCTGGGACTGGTACACCACCCTGGGACTGGTACACCACCCTGGGACTGGTGCACCACCCTGGGACTGGTGCACCACCCTGGGACTGGTGCACCACCCTGGGACTGGTGCACCACCCTGGGACTGGTACACCACCCTGGGACTGGTGCACCCTGGGACTGGTACACCACCCTGGGACTGGTACACCACCCTGGGACTGGTACACCACCCTGGGACTGGTGCACCCTGGGACTGGTACACCACCCTGGGACTGGTACACCACCCTGGGACTGGTACACCACCCTGGGACTGGTACACCACCCTGGGACTGGTGCACCCTGGGACTGGTACACCACCCTGGGACTGGTACACCACCCTGGGACTGGTACACCACCCTGGGACTGGTACACCACCCTGGGACTGGTACACCACCCTAGGACTGGTGCACCACCCTGGGACTGGTACACCACCCTAGGTAGAGTAATGAGGCCTGACACTGTGGCTGGGACTGGTACACCACCCTGGGACTGGTACACCACCCTGGGACTGGTACACCACCCTGGGACTGGTGCACCACCCTGGGACTGGTGCACCACCCTGGGACTGGTGCACCACCCTGGGACTGGTACACCACCCTGGGACTGGTACACCACCCTGGGACTGGTACACCACCCTGGGACTGGTACACCACCCTGGGACTGGTACACCACCCTGGGACTGGTACACCACCCTGGGACTGGTACACCACCCTGGGACTGGTGCACCACCCTGGGACTGGTGCACCACCCTGGGACTGGTGCACCACCCTGGGACTGGTGCACCACCCTGGGACTGGTGCACCACCCTGGGACTGGTACACCACCCTGGGACTGGTGCACCCTGGGACTGGTGCACCCTGGGACTGGTACACCACCCTGGGACTGGTACACCACCCTGGGACTGGTACACCACCCTGGGACTGGTGCACCCTGGGACTGGTACACCACCCTGGGACTGGTACACCACCCTGGGACTGGTACACCACCCTGGGACTGGTACACCACCCTGGGACTGGTGCACCCTGGGACTGGTACACCACCCTGGGACTGGTACACCACCCTGGGACTGGTACACCACCCTGGGACTGGTACACCACCCTGGGACTGGTACACCACCCTAGGACTGGTGCACCACCCTGGGACTGGTGCACCACCCTGGGACTGGTGCACCACCCTGGGACTGGTGCACCACCCTGGGACTGCTACACCACCCTGGGACTGGTGCACCCTGGGACTGGTGCACCCTGGGACTGGTACACCACCCTGGGACTGGTACACCACCCTGGGACTGGTGCACCCTGGGACTGGTGCACCCTGGGACTGGTGCACCCTGGGACTGGTGCACCCTGGGACTGGTACACCACCCTGGGACTGGTGCACCCTGGGACTGGTACACCACCCTGGGACTGGTGCACCACCCTGGGACTGGTGCACCACCCTGGGACTGGTGCACCACCCTGGGACTGGTACACCACCCTGGGACTGGTACACCACCCTGGGACTGGTACACCACCCTGGGACTGGTACACCACCCTGGGACTGGTACACCACCCTGGGACTGGTACATATAAATTATCGTTTTTCACTTCAAAATATAAGTCGTGTCCATGCTGACTGATCTATAGCAGAGTTAGAGATGAACACATGCTGACTGATCTATAGCAGAGTTAGAGATGAACACATGCTGACTGATCTATAGCAGAGTTAGAGATGAACACATGCTGACTGATCTATAGCAGAGTTAGAGATGAACACATGCTGACTGATCTATAGCAGAGTTAGAGATGAACACATGCTGACTGATCTATAGCAGAGTTACACAGCTGAACACATGTCTATAGCAGAGTTAGAGATGAACACATGCTGACTGATCTATAGCAGAGTTAGAGATGAACACATGCTGACTGATCTATAGCAGAGTTAGAGATGAACACATGCTGACTGATCTATAGCAGAGTTAGAGATGAACACATGCTGACTGATCTATAGCAGAGTTACACAGCTGAACACATGCTGACTGATCTGAACACATGCTGACTGATCTATAGCAGAGAACACATTGATCTATAGCAGAGTTAGAACAACATGCTGACTGATCTATAGCAGAGTTACACAGCTGAACACATGCTGACTGATCTATAGCAGAGTTACACAGCTGAACACATGCTGACTGATCTATAGCAGAGTTACACAGCTGAACACATGCTGACTGATCTATAGCAGAGTTAGAGATGAACACATGCTGACTGATCTATAGCAGAGTTACACAGCTGAACACATGCTGACTGATCTATAGCAGAGTTACACAGCTGAACACATGCTGACTGATCTATAGCAGAGTTAGAGATGAACACATGCTGACTGATCTATAGCAGAGTTACACAGCTGAACACATGCTGACTGATCTATAGCAGAGTTAGAGATGAACACATGCTGACTGATCTATAGCAGAGTTAGAGATGAACACATGCTGACTGATCTATAGCAGAGTTACACAGCTGAACACATGCTGACTGATTTATAGCAGAGTTAGAGATGAACACATGCTGACTGATCTATAGCAGAGTTAGAGATGAACACATGCTGACTGATCTATAGCAGAGTTACACAGCTGAACACATGCTGACTGATCTATAGCAGAGTTACACAGCTGAACACATGCTGACTGATCTATAGCAGAGTTACACAGCTGAACACATGCTGACTGATCTATAGCAGAGTTACACAGCTGAACACATGCTGACTGATCTATAGCAGAGTTAGAGATGAACACATGCTGACTGATCTATAGCAGAGTTACACAGCTGAACACATGCTGACTGATCTATAGCAGAGTTAGAGATGAACACATGCTGACTGATCTATAGCAGAGTTAGAGATGAACACATGCTGACTGATCTATAGCAGAGTTAGAGATGAACACATGCTGACTGATCTATAGCAGAGTTAGAGATGAACACATGCTGACTGATCTATAGCAGAGTTACACAGCTGAACACATGCTGACTGATCTATAGCAGAGTTACACAGCTGAACACATGCTGACTGATCTATAGCAGAGTTAGTCTAACACATGCTGACTGATCTATAGCAGAGTTAGAGATGAACACATGCTGACTGATCTATAGCAGAGTTACACAGCTGAACACATGCTGACTGATCTATAGCAGAGTTAGAGATGAACACATGCTGACTGATCTATAGCAGAGTTAGACATGAACACATGCTGACTGATCTATAGCAGAGTTAGAGATGAACACATGCTGACTGATCTAGCAGAGTTACAACACATGCTGACTGATCTATAGCAGAGTTACACAGCTGAACACATGCTGACTGATCTATAGCAGAGTTACACAGCTGAACACATGCTGACTGATCTATAGCAGAGTTAGAGATGAACACAGCTGAACACATGCAGACTGATCTATAGCAGAGTTAGAGATGAACACATGCTGACTGATCTATAGCAGAGTTACACAGCTGAACACATGCTGACTGATCTATAGCAGAGTTAGAGATGAACACATGCTGACTGATCTATAGCAGAGTTACACAGCTGAACACATGCTGACTGATCTATAGCAGAGTTAGAGATGAACACATGCTGACTGATCTATAGCAGAGTTACTCATGCTGACTGATCTATAGCAGACTTAACACATGAACTGACTGATCTATAGCAGAGTTACACAGCTGAACACATGCTGACTGATCTATAGCAGAGTTAGACAGATGAACACATGCTGACTGATCTATAGCAGAGTTAGAGATGAACACATGCTGACTGATCTAGCAGAGTTAGAGCACATGACTGATCTATAGCAGAGTTACACAGCTGAACACATGCTGACTGATCTATAGCAGAGTTAGAGATGAACACATGCAGACTGATCTATAGCAGAGTTACACAGCTGAACCCATGCTGACTGATCTATAGCAGAGTTACACAGCTGAACACATGCTGACTGATCTATAGCAGAGATAGAGATGAACACATGCTGACTGATCTATAGCAGAGTTAGACATGAACAGCAGAGTTAGAGATGAACACATGCAGACTGATCTATAGCAGAGTTACACAGCTGAACACATGCTGACTGATCTATAGCAGAGTTAGAGATGAACACATGCTGACTGATCTATAGCAGAGTTAGAGATGAACACATGCTGACTGATCTATAGCAGAGTTAGAGATGAACACATGCTGACTGATCTATAGCAGAGTTAGAGATGAACACATGCTGACTGATCTATAGCAGAGTATAGCAAGAGTTAGAGATGAACACATGCTGACTGATCTATAGCAGAGTTAGAGATGAACACATGCTGACTGATCTATAGCAGAGTTAGAGATGAACACATGCTGACTGATCTATAGCAGAGTTAGAGATGAACACATGCTGACTGATCTATAGCAGAGTTACACAGCTGAACACATGCTGACTGATCTATAGCAGAGTTAGAGATGAACACATGCTGACTGAGTTAGAGATGAACACATCTATAGCAGAGTTAGAGATGAACACATGCTGACTGATCTATAGCAGAGTTACACAGCTGAACACCATGCTGACTGATCTATAGCAGAGTTAGACAGCTGAACACATGCTGACTGATCTATAGCAGAGTTAGAGATGAACACATGCTGACTGATCTATAGCAGAGTTAGCAGCTGAACACATGCTGACTGATCTATAGCAGAGTTAGAGATGAACACATGCTGACTGATCTATAGCAGAGTTAGACAGCTGAACACATGCTGACTGATCTATAGCAGAGTTAGAGATGAACACATGCTGACTGATCTATAGCAGAGTTAGAGATGAACACATGCTGACTGATCTATAGCAGAGTTAGAGATGAACACAGATGAACACATGCTGACTGATCTATAGCAGAGTTAGAGATGAACACATGCTGACTGATCTATAGCAGAGTTAGAGACTGATCTATAGCACATGAACACATGACTGATCTATAGCAGAGTTAGAGATGAACACATGCTGACTGATCTATAGCAGAGTTAGCAGCTGACTGATCTATAGCAGAGTTAGATGAACACATGCTGACTGATCTATAGCAGAGTTAACACATGCTGAACACATGCTGACTGATCTATAGCAGAGTTAGAGATGAACACATGCTGACTGATCTATAGCAGAGTTAGAGATGAACACAGCTGAACACATGCACATGACTGATCTATAGCAGAGTTAGAGATGAACACATGCTGACTGATCTATAGCAGAGTTACACAGCTGAACACATGCTGACTGATCTATAGCAGAGTTACACAGCTGAACACATGATCTGACTGATCTATAGCAGAGTTACACAGAACACATGCTGACTGATCTATAGCAGAGTTACACATGAACACATGCTGACTGATCTATAGCAGAGTTAGAGATGAACACATGCTGACTGATCTATAGCAGAGTTAGAGATGAACACATGCTGATCTGATCTATAGCAGAGTTAGAGATGAACACATGCTGACTGATCTATAGCAGAGTTAGAGATGAACACATGCTGACTGATCTATAGCAGAGTTAGAGATGAACACATGCTGACTGATCTATAGCAGAGTTAGAGATGAACACATGCTGACTGATCTATAGCAGAGTTAGAGATGAACACATGCTGACTGATCTATAGCAGAGTTACACAGCTGAACACATGCTGACTGATCTATAGCAGAGTTACACAGCTGAACACATGCTGACTGATCTATAGCAGAGTTACACAGCTGAACACATGCTGACTGATCTATAGCAGAGTTAGAGATGAACACATGCTGACTGATCTATAGCAGAGTTAGAACACATGATGAACACATGCTGACTGATCTATAGCAGAGTTAGAGATGAACACATGCTGACTGATCTATAGCAGAGTTAGAGATGAACACATGCTGACTGATCTATAGCAGAGTTAGAGATGAACACATGCTGACTGATCTATAGCAGAGTTAGAGATGAACATAGCAGAGTTAGACAGCTGAACACATGCTGACTGATCTATAGCAGAGTTACACAGCTGAACACATGCTGACTGATCTATAGCAGAGTTAGAGATGAACACATGCTGACTGATCTATAGCAGAGTTAGAGATGAACACATGCTGACTGATCTATAGCAGAGTTACACAGCTGAACCCATGCTGACTGATCTATAGCAGAGTTACACAGCTGAACACATGCTGACTGATCTATAGCAGAGTTAGAGATGAACACATGCTGACTGATCTATAGCAGAGTTAGACAGCTGAACCCATGCTGACTGATCTATAGCAGAGTTAGAGATGAACACATGCAGACTGATCTATAGCAGAGTTACACAGCTGAACACATGCTGACTGATCTATAGCAGAGTTAGAGATGAACACATGCTGACTGATCTATAGCAGAGTTAGAGATGAACACATGCTGACTGATCTATAGCAGAGTTACACAGCTGAACACATGCTGACTGATCTATAGCAGAGTTAGAGATGAACACATGCTGACTGATCTATAGCAGAGTTACACAGCTGAACACATGCTGACTGATCTATAGCAGAGTTAGAGATGAACACATGCTGACTGATCTATAGCAGAGTTAGAGATGAACACATGCTGACTGATCTATAGCAGAGTTAGAGATGAACACATGCTGACTGATCTATAGCAGAGTTACACAGCTGAACACATGCTGACTGATCTATAGCAGAGTTAGAGAGCTGAACACATGCTGACTGATCTATAGCAGAGTTACACAGCTGAACACATGCTGACTGATCTATAGCAGAGTTAGAGATGAACACATGCTGACTGATCTATAGCAGAGTTACACAGCTGAACACATGCTGACTGATCTATAGCAGAGTTACACAGCTGAACCCATGCTGACTGATCTAGCAGAGTTAGCACATGCTGACTGATCTATAGCACAGCTGAACCCATGCTGGCTGATCTATAGCAGAGTTAGAGATGAACACATGCTGACTGATCTATAGCAGAGTTACACAGCTGAACACATGCTGACTGATCTATAGCAGAGTTAGAGATGAACACATGCTGACTGATCTATAGCAGAGTTAGAGATGAACACATGCTGACTGATCTATAGCAGAGTTAGAGATGAACACATGCTGACTGATCTATAGCAGAGTTAGAGATGAACACATGCTGACTGATCTATAGCAGAGTTAGAGATGAACACATGCTGACTGATTTATAGCAGAGTTGGAGATGAACACATGCTGACTGATCTATAGCAGAGTTACACAGCTGAACACATGCTGACTGATCTATAGCAGAGTTACACAGCTGAACACATGCTGACTGATCTATAGCAGAGTTACACAGCTGAACACATGCTGACTGATCTATAGCAGAGTTAGAGATGAACACATGCTGACTGATCTATAGCAGAGTTAGAGATGAACACATGCTGACTGATCTATAGCAGAGTTAGAGATGAACACATGCTGACTGATCTATAGCAGAGTTAGAGATGAACACATGCTGACTGATCTATAGCAGAGTTAGAGATGAACACATGCTGACTGATTTACTGAGCAGAGTTGGAGATGAACACATGCTGACTGATCTATAGCAGAGTTACACAGCTGAACACATGCTGACTGATCTATAGCAGAGTTACACAGCTGAACACATGCTGACTGATCTATAGCAGAGTTACACAGCTGAACACATGCTGACTGATCTATAGCAGAGTTAGAGATGAACACATGCTGACTGATCTATAGCAGAGTTAGAGATGAACACATGCTGACTGATCTATAGCAGAGTTAGAGATGAACACATGCTGACTGATCTATAGCAGAGTTAGAGATGAACACATGCTGACTGATCTATAGCAGAGTTAGAGATGAACACATGCTGACTGATTTATAGCAGAGTTGGAGATGAACACATGCTGACTGATCTATAGCAGAGTTACACAGCTGAACACATGCTGACTGATCTATAGCAGAGTTACACAGCTGAACACATGCTGACTGATCTATAGCAGAGTTACACAGCTGAACACATGCTGACTGATCTATAGCAGAGTTAGAGATGAACACATGCTGACTGATCTATAGCAGAGTTAGAGATGAACACATGCTGACTGATCTATAGCAGAGTTAGAGATGAACACATGCTGACTGATCTATATCGGGGGAATTAAAAAACAGCATTGTGTTTATTTGAATTGAAATGCATTACTGATCCATTCCCCCAGGCCCAGCAGGCCCAGCCTCTACCCAGCGAGGACAGCAGTTCCCGGAGGGCAGAGCTGCAGGGTCTGGGTGGCAGTGCCCAGGCGGCGCGGGCCAGGCTGGCAGAGGAGCAGCAGCACAGGCGTGTCCGTCCGCAGTACAGCATCGACGCAGAGACCCACTCCCGAAACCTGGAGAAAACCCAGATGACCCCACTGGCCAGGGACAGACAGACGGACGCCTGGGACCAGCTCCAACCCAGCTCCAAAGCCCTGAAGATTAAAGACCTGGACTTCTCCGACCTCATGGAGGAGGAGGACATAGATGTCCTGGACGTGGACGTCTTCGACGTGGGTGTTGGTCGGCCCGGGTGGTGGTGGTGGTGGTGGTGGCATCCCACCTCCTCCTCCACCTATTCCTGGACTAGCCTCCGCTCCTCCTCCTCCTCCTCCTCCCCCCGGGGCTCTGTTTATGAGTATCCCTCCTCCACCTCCTCCCCCACCGGGTGGAGGTCTCTGCTCCCCGCCTCCACCACCTCCTCCTGGAGCTCCCCCTTCCTCCTCCTCCTCCTCCTCCCAGACTCCAGACCCGGCCTTTGCCAAGAAGAGGAAGACGGTCAAGTTGTTCTGGAAGGAACTCAAACAGTCAGACAGTCCCAGGAAGTGTAAATTCGGACGCGGGACGGTGTGGGCGTCGCTGGATAAGGTCACCGTGGATACGGCCAAGCTGGAACACCTGTTTGAGTCCAAGGCCAAGGAGCTACCCGTGGCTCTGAAGGTGAGGCGTTACATCAGCTAGGAAATCACAAGACCACATTCCATGTGTTTTTGTTGCTGTTTTACACATGAAGGAAAATATCAGATAATTGGCAAAAGATCTAAATTGGACTGTCTGTGTAAACTATGTTCAACTGTCTCAAGTATTTCAAACCAGGAATGAAGTCAAATAAATATTAACAGTAATCTCTGTTGGTGACTTGACTGGTGAATTGACTGGTGACTTGACTGGTGACTTGACTGGTGACTTGACTTGGTGACTTGACTGGTGACTTGACTGGTGACTTGACTGGGTGACTTGACTTGGTGACTTGACTGGTGACTTGACTGGTGAATTGACTGGTGACTTGACTGACTTGACTGGTGACTTGACTAGGTGACTTGACTGGGTGACTTGACTGGGTGACTTGACTGGTGAATTGACTGGTGAATTGACTTGGTACCTTGACTGGTGACTTGGCTGGTGACTTGGCTGGTGACTTGAATAGGTGACTTGACTGGTGAATTGACTTGGTGACTTGGCTGGTGACTTGACTAGGTGACTTGACTAGGTGACTTGACTAGGTGACTTGACTGACTTGACTAGGTGACTTGACTGGGTGACTTGACTGGGTGACTTGACTGGGTGACTTGACGGGGTGACTTGACGGGGTGACTTGACGGGGTGACTTGACGGGGTGACTTGACTAGGTGACTTGACTAGGTGACTTGAATCTTTTTCTATGTTTGTCCCTGCAGAAAGGATCAGAAGTGAAGAAAGCAGAGATTCTGGTGTTGGACTCTAAGAGGAGTAACAGCATCAACATCGGCATGACCGTGCTACCAGCTGTCCACGTCATCAAGACCGCCATCCTCAACTTTGACGAGTTCGCCATCAACAAGGAGGGCATCGAGGTGATACTGTGTTTCTACCACCGGGTGGCGCTGTTACCCTTTAGAATCACTGTTGAATAGGATCTGCAGGTGCTGTTTACACCAGGACCAGTGCACTCTGACATCAGTGACCTGCGAAGGGTTCAGGAGGAGAAGTACACTATTTCTCTAGTGTGGTTGAATGAATGTTTACTGTCAAAAATGTTTACCTGAACATCTCTCTGTTAACACCTTCTATTGTGTTATAACAAC
>NW_027039706.1:0-12500 GCF_034236695.1 Oncorhynchus nerka | reverse complement strand
TCGTCTCTGTACAGGAGATAGCTGAGCCTCTCTTCGTCTCAGTACAGGAGATAGCTGAGCCTCTCTTCCCCCTGAATGTTGTTCCTCTCTTCCTCTCTGTACAGGAGATAGCTGAGCCTCTCTTCGTCTCTGTACAGGAGATAGCTGAGCCTCTCTTCGTCTCTGTACAGGAGATAGCTGAGCCTCTCTTCGTCTCTGTACAGGAGATAGCTGAGCCTCTCTTCGTCTCTGTACAGGAGATAGCTGAGCCTCTCTTCGTCTCTGTACAGGAGATAGCTGAGCCTCTCTTCCCCCTGAATGTTGTTCCTCTCTTCCTCTCTGTACAGGAGATAGCGGAGCCTCTCTTCGACCTGAAACTAGGCATGGAGCAGCTCGCCAAAAACAAAACCTTTAAGCGCATCCTAGCAACGCTTTTGGCCATTGGAAACTTCCTCAACAGTACCAGTGTAAGTGTGTTCTTCTTGTCTACGTCCCAAATAGAGACCCTGTTTCCTGTATAGGGCACTACTGTTGACCAGGGCCCATAGGGCTGTATAGGGCACTACTGTTGACCAGGGCCCATAGGGCTGTATAGGGCACTACTGTTGACCAGGGCCCATAGGGCTGTATAGGGCACTACTGTTGACCAGGGCCCATAGGGCTGTATAGGGCACTACTGTTGACCAGGGCCCATAGGGCTGTATAGGGCACTACTGTTGACCAGGGCCCATAGGGCTGTATAGGGCACTACTGTTGACCAGGGCCCATAGGGCTGTATAGGGCACTACTGTTGACCAGGGCCCATAGGGCTGTATAGGGCACTAGGGCCCATAGGGCTGTATACTACTGTTGACCAGGGCCCATAGGGCTGTATAGGGCACTACTGTTGACCAGGGCCCATAGGGCTGTATAGTGCACTACTGTTGACCAGGGCCCATAGGGCTGTATAGGGCACTACTGTTGACCAGGGCCCATAGGGCACTACTGTTGACCAGGGCCCATAGGGCTGTATAGGGCACTACTGTTGACCAGGGCCCATAGGGCTGTATAGGGCACTACTGTTGACCAGGGCCCATAGGGCTGTATAGGGCACTACTGTTGACCAGGGCCCATAGGGCACTACTGTTGACCAGGGCCGATAGGGCACTACTGTTGACCAGGGCCGATAGGGCACTACTGTTGACCAGGGCCTATAGGGCTGTATAGGGCACTACTGTTGACCAGGGCCCATAGGGCACTACTGTTGACCAGGGCCCATAGGGCACTACTGTTGACCAGGGCCCATAGGGCACTACTGTTGACCAGGGCCCATAGGGCTGTATAGGGCACTACTGTTGACCAGGGCTCATAGGGCTGTATAGGGCACTACTGTTGACCAGGGCTCATAGGGCTGTATAGGGCACTACTGTTGACCAGGGGCCATGGGGCTGTATAGGGCAATACTGTTGACCAGAGCCCATAGGGCTGTATAGGGCACTACTGTTGACCAGGGCCCATAGGGCTGTATAGGGCACTACTGTTGACCAGGGCCCATAGGGCTGTATAGGGCACTACTGTTGACCAGGGCCCATAGGGCTGTATAGGGCACTACTGTTGACCAGGGCCCATAGGGCTGTATAGGGCACTACTGTTGACCAGGGCCCATAGGGCTGTATAGGGCACTACTGTTGACCAGGGCCCATAGGGCTGTATAGGGGACTACTGTTGACCAGGGCCCATAGGGCTGTATAGGGCACTACTGTTGACCAGGGCTCATAGGGCTGTATAGGGGACTAGCAGTGTGCATGAACCCGCCCACCTGAGGAGCTGTCTTTTTCAGACATCTACTTCCTGTGTTTGAGGGGGTGCCTAAAACATCTACTTCCTGTGGGGGCCCAGGGGTGCCAAAAACATCTACCAGGTGTTTGAGGGGGAGGGGCAGAAACATCTACTTCCTGTGTTTGAGGGGGTGCCAAAAACATCTACTTCCTGTGTTTGAGGGGGGGCAAAAAGGGCTGTATAGGGCATCTACTTCCTGTGTTTGAGGGGGCAAAAACATCTACTTCCTGTGTTTGAGGGGGTGCCAAAATACATCTACTTCCTGTGTTTGAGGGTCAGGTTTTAGTCAATTTAACACTGAAGGGATTAGATTGAACCAACTGATAATAGGTGAACTACGTGCTGTCTGGAGCAGAGGCACATCACCTGTCTGGAGCAGAGGCACATCACCTGCCTGGAGCAGAGGCACATCACCTGTCTGGAGCAGAGGCACATCACCTGTCTGGAGCAGAGGCACATCACCTGTCTGGAGCAGAGGCACATCACCTGTCTGGATTTGCAGAGGCACATCACCTGCCTGGAGCAGAGGCACATCACCTGCCTGGAGCAGAGGCACATCACCTGCCTGGAGCAGAGGCACATCACCTGTCTGGAGCAGAGGCACATCACCTGTCTGGACTGCAGAGGCACATCACCTGTCTGGAGCAGAGGCACATCACCTGTCTGGAGCAGAGGCACATCACCTGTCTGGAGCAGAGGCACATCACCTGTCTGGAGCAGAGGCACATCACCTGTCTGGAGCAGAGGCACATCACCTGTCTGGAGCAGAGGCACATCACCTGTCTGGAGCAGAGGCACATCACCTGTCTGGAGCAGAGGCACATCACCTGTCTGGAGCAGAGGCACATCACCTGTCTGGAGCAGAGGCACATCACCTGTCTGGAGCAGAGGCACATCACCTGCCTGGAGCAGAGGCACATCACCTGCCTGGAGCAGAGGCACATCACCTGCCTGGAGCAGAGGCACATCACCTGCCTGGAGCAGAGGCACATCACCTGTCTGGAGCAGAGGCACATCACCTGTCTGGAGCAGAGGCACATCACCTGTCTGGAGCAGAGGCGCATCACCTGTCTGGAGCAGAGGCGCATCACCTGTCTGGAGCAGAGGCGCATCACCTGTCTGGAGCAGAGGCGCATCACCTGTCTGGAGCAGAGGCGCATCACCTGTCTGGAGCAGAGGCGCATCACCTGTCTGGAGCAGAGGCGCATCACCTGTCTGGAGCAGAGGCGCATCACCTGTCTGGAGCAGAGGCGCATCACCTGTCTGGAGCAGAGGCGCATCACCTGTCTGGAGCAGAGGCGCATCACCTGTCTGGAGCAGAGGCGCATCACCTGTCTGGAGCAGAGGCGCATCACCTGTCTGGAGCAGAGGCGCATCACCTGTCTGGAGCAGAGGCGCATCACCTGTCTGGAGCAGAGGCGCATCACCTGTCTGGAGCAGAGGCGCATCACCTGTCTGGAGCAGAGGCGCATCACCTGTCTGGAGCAGAGGCGCATCACCTGTCTGGAGCAGAGGCGCATCACCTGTCTGGAGCAGAGGCGCATCACCTGTCTGGAGCAGAGGCGCATCACCTGTCTGGAGCAGAGGCGCATCACCTGTCTGGAGCAGAGGCGCATCACCTGTCTGGAGCAGAGGCGCATCACCTGTCTGGAGCAGATCACCTGTCTGGAGCAGAGGCATCACCTGTCTGGAGCAGAGGCGCATCACCTGTCTGGAGCAGAGGCGCATCACCTGTCTGGAGCAGAGGCGCATCACCTGTCTGGAGCAGAGGCGCATCACCTGTCTGGAGCAGAGGCGCATCACCTGTCTGGAGCAGAGGCGCATCACCTGCCTGGAGCAGAGGCGCATCACCTGCCTGGAGCAGAGGCGCATCACCTGCCTGGAGCAGAGGCGCATCACCTGCCTGGAGCAGAGGCGCATCACCTGCCTGGAGCAGAGGCGCATCACCTGCCTGGAGCAGAGGCGCATCACCTGCCTGGAGCAGAGGCGCATCACCTGCCTGGAGCAGAGGCGCATCACCTGCCTGGAGCAGAGGCACATCACCTGCCTGGAGCAGAGGCACATCACCTGCCTGGAGCAGAGAGCTTAATGGTCCACATTACCTGTATGGCTTCACAAGGACTTGGTTCAGCTGATGAGAAGATGTTGATCCTAAAGCAGGAAACAGCTCAGTAGGGTTTATTTACTGTTTATTGTTAGATGGGTTGATTGCTGTAGTTTTGACTCTAATGTAGTTTACTGTCATATCACCTGTCTGACTGCCTGTCTCTGTCTGTCTCTCTCTCTGTCTGATTTTCTGTCTGTACGTGTCTGTCTCTCTGTCTTTCTCTCTCTGTCTGTCTCTCTCTCTCTCTGTCTGTCTCTTCTCTGCCCTCCTCTCTCTGCCTTTCTCTCTGCCCTCCTCTCTCTGCCCTCCTCTCTCTGTCCCCCTCTCTCTGTCCCCCTCTCTCTGTCCCCCTCTCTCTGCCCCCACCCCTCTCTGTCTCTCTGTCTGTCTTTCTCTCTCTGCCCCCTCTCTCTGCCCCCTCTCTCTGCCCCCCTCTCTGTCCCCTCTCTGTCCCCCTCTCTCTGCCCCCACCCCTCTCTGTCTCTCTGTCCCTCTCTCTGTCCCCCTCTCTCTGTCTCTCTGTCCTCTCTCTGTCCCCCTCTCTCTGTCCCCCTCTCTCTGTCCCCCTCTCTCTGTCCCCCTCTCTCTGTCTCTCTGCAGGCTAAAGGTTTTGAGCTGAACTACTTGGAGAAGGTAACTGAGGTGAAGGATACAGTCCACAGACAGTCTCTGCTTCACCACACCTGTACCTTCCTGGTGGACAACTACACCGACACCTCAGACGTGTACTCTGAGATCCCCTCCATCACACGCTCTGCTAGAGTAAGTCTCCCTACAGATGGGAGGGGGGCCTGGGTAGAAGTAGTGCTCTAGAAAAATCAATGACTCGGCTTCGTCTCCCCCAACACAGATTCATGGGATTTGAATACAACAGGTGTAGTAGACCTCACAGTGAAATGCTGAATACAACAGGTGTAGGAGACCTTACAGTGAAATGCTGAATACAACAGGTGTAGTAGACCTTACAGTGAAATGCTGAATACAACAGGTGTAGTAGACCTCACAGTGAAATGCTGAATACAACAGGTGTAGTAGACCTTACAGTGAAATGATGAATACTACAGGTGTAGTAGACCTTACAGTGAAATGCTGAATACAACAGGTGTAGTAGACCTCACAGTGAAATGCTGAATACAACAGGTGTAGTAGACCTCACAGTGAAATGCTGAATACAACAGGTGTAGTAGACCTCACAGTGAAATGCTGAATACAACAGGTGTAGTAGACCTTACAGTGAAATGCTGAATACAACAGATGTAGTAGACCTTACAGTGAAATGCTGAATACAACAGGTGTAGTAGACCTCACAGTGAAATGATGAATACAACAGGTGTAGTAGACCTCACAGTGAAATGCTGAATACAACAGGTGTAGTAGACCTTACAGTGAAATGAGGAATACAACAGGTGTAGTAGACCTCACAGTGAAATGCTGAATACAACAGGTGTAGTAGACCTCACAGTGAAATGCTGAATACAACAGGTGTAGTAGACCTCACAGTGAAATGATGAATACAACAGGTGTAGTAGACCTCACAGTGAAATGATGAATACAACAGGTGTAGTAGACCTCACAGTGAAATGCTGAATACAACAGGTGTAGTAGACCTCACAGTGAAATGATGAATACAACAGGTGTAGTAGACCTCACAGTGAAATGCTGAATACAACAGGTGTAGTAGACCTCACAGTGAAATGCTGAATACAACAGGTGTAGTAGACCTCACAGTGAAATGCTGAATACAACAGGTGTAGTAGACCTCACAGTGAAATGATGAATACAACAGGTGTAGTAGACCTCACAGTGAAATGCTGAATATAACAGGTGTAGTAGACCTCACAGTGAAATGCTGAATACAACAGGTGTAGTAGACCTCACAGTGAAATGCTGAATACAACAGGTGTAGTAGACCTCACAGTGAAATGATGAATACAACAGGTGTAGTAGACCTCACAGTGAAATGCTGAATACAACAGGTGTAGTAGACCTCACAGTGAAATGCTGAATACAACAGGTGTAGTAGACCTCACAGTGAAATGCTGAATACAACAGGTGTAGTAGACCTCACAGTGAAATGCTGAATACAACAGGTGTAGTAGACCTCACAGTGAAATGCTGAATACAACAGGTGTAGTAGACCTCACAGTGAAATGCTGAATACAACAGGTGTAGTAGACCTCACAGTGAAATGATGAATACAACAGGTGTAGTAGACCTCACAGTGAAATGCTGAATACAACAGGTGTAGTAGACCTCACAGTGAAATGCTGAATACAACAGGTGTAGTAGACCTCACAGTGAAATGCTGAATACAACAGGTGTAGTAGACCTCACAGTGAAATGCTGAATACAACAGGTGTAGTAGACCTCACAGTGAAATGCTGAATACAACAGGTGTAGTAGACCTCACAGTGAAATGCTGAATACAACAGGTGTAGTAGACCTCACAGTGAAATGCTGAATATAACAGGTGTAGTAGACCTCACAGTGAAATGCTGAATACAACAGGTGTAGTAGACCTCACAGTGAAATGCTGAATACAACAGGTGTAGTAGACCTCACAGTGAAATGCTGAATACAACAGGTGTAGTAGACCTCACAGTGAAATGCTGAATACAACAGGTGTAGTAGACCTTACAGTGAAATGCTGAATACAACAGATGTAGTAGACCTTACAGTGAAATGCTGAATACAACAGGTGTAGTAGACCTCACAGTGAAATGATGAATACAACAGGTGTAGTAGACCTCACAGTGAAATGATGAAATCAACAGGTGTAGTAGACCTTACAGTGAAATGAGGAATACAATAGGTGTAGTAGACCTCACAGTGAAATGCTGAATACAACAGGTGTAGTAGACCTCACAGTGAAATGCTGAATACAACAGGTGTAGTAGACCTCACAGTGAAATGCTGAATACAACAGGTGTAGTAGACCTCACAGTGAAATGCTGAATACAACAGGTGTAGTAGACCTCACAGTGAAATGCTGAATACAACAGGTGTAGTAGACCTCACAGTGAAATGCTGAATACAACAGGTGTAGTAGACCTCACAGTGAAATGCTGAATACAACAGGTGTAGTAGACCTCACAGTGAAATGCTGAATACAACAGGTGTAGTAGACCTCACAGTGAAATGCTGAATACAACAGGTGTAGTAGACCTCACAGTGAAATGCTGAATACAACAGGTGTAGTAGACCTTACAGTGAAATGCTGAATACAACAGGTGTAGTAGACCTCACAGTGAAATGCTGAATACAACAGGTGTAGTAGACCTCACAGTGAAATGCTGAATACAACAGGTGTAGTAGACCTTACAGTGAAATGATGAATACAACAGGTGTAGTAGACCTCACAGTGAAATGCTGAATACAACAGGTGTAGTAGACCTCACAGTGAAATGCTGAATACAACAGGTGTAGTAGACCTCACAGTGAAATGATGAATACAACAGGTGTAGTAGACCTCACAGTGAAATGATGAATACAACAGGTGTAGTAGACCTCACAGTGAAATGCTGAATACAACAGGTGTAGTAGACCTCACAGTGAAATGCTGAATACAACAGGTGTAGTAGACCTCACAGTGAAATGCTGAATACAACAGGTGTAGTAGACCTCACAGTGAAATGCTGAATACAACAGGTGTAGTAGACCTCACAGTGAAATGATGAATACAACAGGTGTAGTAGACCTCACAGTGAAATGATGAATACAACAGGTGTAGTAGACCTCACAGTGAAATGCTGAATACAACAGGTGTAGTAGACCTCACAGTGAAATGATGAATACAACAGGTGTAGTAGACCTCACAGTGAAATGCTGAATACAACAGGTGTAGTAGACACAGAATACAACAGGTGTAGTAGACCTCACAGTGAAATGATGAATACAACAGGTGTAGTAGACCTCACAGTGAAATGATGAATACAACAGGTGTAGTAGACCTCACAGTGAAATGCTGAATACAACAGGTGTAGTAGACCTCACAGTGAAATGCTGAATACAACAGGTGTAGTAGACCTCACAGTGAAATGCTGAATACAACAGGTGTAGTAGACCTCACAGTGAAATGCTGAATACAACAGGTGTAGTAGACCTCACAGTGAAATGCTGAATACAACAGGTGTAGTAGACCTCACAGTGAAATGCTGAATACAACAGGTGTAGTAGACCTCACAGTGAAATGCTGAATATAACAGGTGTAGTAGACCTCATAGTGAAATGCTGAATACAACAGGTGTAGTAGACCTTACAGTGAAATGCTGAATACAACAGGTGTAGTAGACCTCACAGTGAAATGATGAATACAACAGGTGTAGTAGACCTCACAGTGAAATGATGAATACAACAGGTGTAGTAGACCTCACAGTGAAATGATGAATACAACAGGTGTAGTAGACCTTACAGTGAAATGAGGAATACAACAGGTGTAGTAGACCTCACAGTGAAATGCTGAATACAACAGGTGTAGTAGACCTCACAGTGAAATGCTGAATACAACAGGTGTAGTAGACCTCACAGTGAAATGCTGAATACAACAGGTGTAGTAGACCACAGTGAAATGCTGAATACAACAGGTGTAGTAGACCTTACAGTGAAATGCTGAATACAACAGGTGTAGTAGACCTTACAGTGAAATGCTGAATACAACAGGTGTAGTAGACCTCACAGTGAAATGATGAATACAACAGGTGTAGTAGACCTCACAGTGAAATGATGAATACAACAGGTGTAGTAGACCTCACAGTGAAATGATGAATACAACAGGTGTAGTAGACCTCACAGTGAAATGCTGAATACAACAGGTGTAGTAGACCTCACAGTGAAATGCTGAATACAACAGGTGTAGTAGACCTCACAGTGAAATGCTGAATACAACAGGTGTAGTAGACCTCACAGTGAAATGCTGAATACAACAGGTGTAGTAGACTCACAGTGAAATGCTGAATACAACAGGTGAAGACCTCACAGTGCTGAATATAACAGGTGTAGTAGACCTCACAGTGAAATGCTGAATACAACAGGTGTAGTAGACCTCACAGTGAAATGATGAATACAACAGGTGTAGTAGACCTCACAGTGAAATGCTGAATACAACAGGTGTAGTAGACCTCACAGTGAAATGCTGAATACAACAGGTGTAGTAGACCTCACAGTGAAATGCTGAATACAACAGGTGTAGTAGACCTCACAGTGAAATGCTGAATACAACAGGTGTAGTAGACCTCACAGTGAAATGCTGAATACAACAGGTGTAGTAGACCTCACAGTGAAATGCTGAATACAACAGGTGTAGTAGACCTCACAGTGAAATGCTGAATACAACAGGTGTAGTAGACCTCACAGTGAAATGCTGAATACAACAGGTGTAGTAGACCTCACAGTGAAATGCTGAATACAACAGGTGTAGTAGACCTCACAGTGAAATGCTGAATACAACAGGTGTAGTAGACCTCACAGTGAAATGCTGAATACAACAGGTGTAGTAGACCTCACAGTGAAATGCTGAATACAACAGGTGTAGTAGACCTCACAGTGAAATGATGAATACAACAGGTGTAGTAGACCTCACAGTGAAATGCTGAATACAACAGGTGTAGTAGACCTCACAGTGAAATGCTGAATACAACAGGTGTAGTAGACCTCACAGTGAAATGCTGAATACAACAGGTGTAGTAGACCTCACAGTGAAATGCTGAATACAACAGGTGTAGTAGACCTCACAGTGAAATGCTGAATACAACAGGTGTAGTAGACCTTACAGTGAAATGCTGAATACAACAGGTGTAGTAGACCTCACAGTGAAATGCTGAATACAACAGGTGTAGTAGACCTCACAGTGAAATGATGAATACAACAGGTGTAGTAGACCTCACAGTGAAATGCTGAATACAACAGGTGTAGTAGACCTCACAGTGAAATGCTGAATATAACAGGTGTAGTAGACCTCACAGTGAAATGCTGAATACAACAGGTGTAGTAGACCTCACAGTGAAATGCTGAATACAACAGGTGTAGTAGACCTCACAGTGAAATGCTGAATACAACAGGTGTAGTAGACCTCACAGTGAAATGCTGAATACAACAGGTGTAGTAGACCTCACAGTGAAATGCTGAATACAACAGGTGTAGTAGACCTCACAGTGAAATGCTGAATACAACAGGTGTAGTAGACCTCACAGTGAAATGCTGAATACAACAGGTGTAGTAGACCTCACAGTGAAATGCTGAATACAACAGGTGTAGTAGACCTTACAGTGAAATGATGAATACAACAGGTGTAGTAGACCTCACAGTGAAATGCTGAATACAACAGGTGTAGTAGACCTCACAGTGAAATGCTGAATACAACAGGTGTAGTAGACCTCACAGTGAAATGATGAATACAACAGGTGTAGTAGACCTCACAGTGAAATGCTGAATACAACAGGTGTAGTAGACCTCACAGTGAAATGCTGAATACAACAGGTGTAGTAGACCTCACAGTGAAATGATGAATACAACAGGTGTAGTAGACCTCACAGTGAAATGCTGAATACAACAGGTGTAGTAGACCTAAGTGAAATGCTGAATACAACAGGTGTAGTAGACCTCACAGTGAAATGCTGAATACAACAGGTGTAGTAGACCTCACAGTGAAATGATGAATACAACAGGTGTAGTAGACCTCACAGTGAAATGATGAATACAACAGGTGTAGTAGACCTCACAGTGAAATGCTGAATACAACAGGTGTAGTAGACCTCACAGTGAAATGCTGAATACAACAGGTGTAGTAGACCTCACAGTGAAATGCTGAATACAACAGGTGTAGTAGACCTCACAGTGAAATGCTGAATACAACAGGTGTAGTAGACCTCACAGTGAAATGCTGAATACAACAGGTGTAGTAGACCTCACAGTGAAATGATGAATACAACAGGTGTAGTAGACCTCACAGTGAAATGCTGAATACAACAGGTGTAGTAGACCTCACAGTGAAATGATGAATACAACAGGTGTAGTAGACCTCACAGTGAAATGATGAATACAACAGGTGTAGTAGACCTCACAGTGAAATGCTGAATACAACAGGTGTAGTAGACCTCACAGTGAAATGATGAATACAACAGGTGTAGTAGACCTCACAGTGAAATGCTGAATACAACAGGTGTAGTAGACCTCACAGTGAAATGATGAATACAACAGGTGTAGTAGACCTCACAGTGAAATGCTGAATACAACAGGTGTAGTAGACCTGAAATGCTGAATACAACAGGTGTAGTAGACCTCACAGTGAAATGCTGAATACAACAGGTGTAGTAGACCTCACAGTGAAATGCTGAATACAACAGGTGTAGTAGACCTCACAGTGAAATGCTGAATACAACAGGTGTAGTAGACCTCACAGTGAAATGCTGAATACAACAGGTGTAGTAGACCTCACAGTGAAATGCTGAATACAACAGGTGTAGTAGACCTCACAGTGAAATGCTGAATATAACAGGTGTAGTAGACCTCACAGTGAAATGCTGAATACAACAGGTGTAGTAGACCTCACAGTGAAATGCTGAATACAACAGGTGTAGTAGACCTCACAGTGAAATGCTGAATACAACAGGTGTAGTAGACCTCACAGTGAAATGCTGAATACAACAGGTGTAGTAGACCTTACAGTGAAATGCTGAATACAACAGGTGTAGTAGACCTCACAGTGAAATGCTGAATACAACAGGTGTAGTAGACCTCACAGTGAAATGATGAATACAACAGGTGTAGTAGACCTCACAGTGAAATGCTGAATACAACAGGTGTAGTAGACCTCACAGTGAAATGCTGAATACAACAGGTGTAGTAGACCTCACAGTGAAATGATGAATACAACAGGTGTAGTAGACCTCACAGTGAAATGCTGAATACAACAGGTGTAGTAGACCTCACAGTGAAATGCTGAATACAACAGGTGTAGTAGACCTCACAGTGAAATGCTGAATACAACAGGTGTAGTAGACCTCACAGTGAAATGCTGAATACAACAGGTGTAGTAGACCTCACAGTGAAATGCTGAATACAACAGGTGTAGTAGACCTTACAGTGAAATGATGAATACAACAGGTGTAGTAGACCTCACAGTGAAATGATGAATACAACAGGTGTAGTAGACCTCACAGTGAAATGCTGAATACAACAGGTGTAGTAGACCTCACAGTGAAATGATGAATACAACAGGTGTAGTAGACCTCACAGTGAAATGCTGAATACAACAGGTGTAGTAGACCTCACAGTGAAATGATGAATACAACAGGTGTAGTAGACCTCACAGTGAAATGATGAATACAACAGGTGTAGTAGACCTCACAGTGAAATGCTGAATACAACAGGTGTAGTAGACCTCACAGTGAAATGCTGAATACAACAGGTGTAGTAGACCTCACAGTGAAATGCTGAATACAACAGGTGTAGTAGACCTCACAGTGAAATGCTGAATATAACAGGTGTAGTAGACCTCACAGTGAAATGCTGAATACAACAGGTGTAGTAGACCTCACAGTGAAATGCTGAATACAACAGGTGTAGTAGACCTCACAGTGAAATGCTGAATATAACAGGT